>NC_092163.1:15926128-16168628 GCF_045791955.1 Oncorhynchus clarkii lewisi
ACCCCTAGCTTCCTTTTTATTTTGTTGTTGTTTTTTTTGTGAATTTTACCCCTTTTTCTCCCCAATTACGTGGTATCCAATTGTTGTAGTAGCTACTATCTTGTCTCATCGCTACAACTCCCGTACGGGCTCGGGAGAGACGAAGGTTGAAAGTCATGTGTCCTCCGATACACAGCCACACTGCTTCTTAACACAGTGCGCATCCAACCCGGAAGCCAGCCGCACCAATGTGTCGGAGGATACACCGTGCACCTGGCAACCTTGGTTAGCGCGCACTGCGCCCGGCCCGCCACAGGAGTCGCTGGTGCGCGATGAGACAAGGACATCCCTACCGACCAAGCCCTCCCTAACCCGGACGACGCTAGGCCAATTGTGCGTCGCCCCACGGACCTCCCGGTCGCGGCCGGTTACGATAGAGCCTGGGCGCGAACCCAGGGACTCTGATGGCACAGCTGGCGCTGCAGTACAGCGCCCTTAACCACTGCGCCACCCGGGAGGCCGACCTCTAGCTTCCTTGACCTGTCTTTACCTGCCCCTGTTGCTATAATAAACATTGTTACTTCGACAGTCTGCATCTGGCTCACCTTGATTCCTGATATTGTGTTGGATTTGCTCCAAGCATAAGGTTTTTTTTATGCCAAAAAGTGCATTCATTTCCCATGTTTTTTTGCAGTATTACTTTAGTGCATTGTTGCATACAGGATTTGGAATATTCATTATTCTGTAAATTTGTATACTTATTTTAACTCTGTAATTGAGGTCATTATTGTGGAGTCATTTCAATTATATTGATCCATCCTCAGTTTTCCCATAACAGCCATTGTAGTGGTTTTAAAATCATCAATGGCCTCATGGTGACATCCCTAAGCAGTTTCAGTTCAGAAGGACGACTGTATCTTTGTGTCTGGGTTGTTTAATAAATCATCCACAGCCTAATTATTAACTTGACCATGCTTAAAGAGATATTCAATGTCTGATTTGTTATTGTTACCCATCTACCAATCACTGCCCTTCTTTCGAGCTTTTGAAAAGCTCCCTGGTATTTGTAGTTGAATCTGTGCTTGCAACTCAGTACTTGACTGAGGGACCTTACAGATGTTGTAAGTATGGGGGACAGAGGAAGGGGTAGTCATTCAAATATCAGTTAAACCCTTATTTTACACAGAGTGAGTGCATGTAACATATTGTGTGACTTGTTAAGTCATGTTTTATATATTTTACTAATTTAGGCTTGCCTAAAAAAGAGGGTTGAATGCTTATGCAGCAACTATATTTTAGTTATTTAATTTTTATACATTTGTAAAAAAAATATATATATATATTCACTGGCATTATCAAGTATTTTGTTTATTTCAATGACAATTAAATCTATTTCAATTCCACAAAATGTGAAAAACTCCAAGGGCGGTGAATACTTACAATACCAACTGTACTTCAATTAACAGTAACTTTCTGAGTCACTCAGTTTTTCTGCAGACCTGTGTCATTCTTGTGACCAAAACATCATTTGCATTTAGGTGCTGTTGACATAATGAGAAGAAGATAAGCTTTGATCCGGTCTCTGTGCTGGGCTGGCAACTCGCTGCATCCTAATCACCTGATTATTTAGATGATGCGTGTGTGTGTGTGTGTGTGTGTGTGTGTGTGTGTGTGTGTGTGTGTGTGTGTGTGTGTGTGTGTGTGTGTGTGTGTGTGTGTGTCGTACGTAAAAGGGATGAAGGATAGATGGATGTATGGAAGATGACTCAAATCTTTTTTGTATTAAATGAGGAAATTAAATTTTTCCCACTTTTCCCATTAGCACTCAACACTTGTTACAATGTTTCATTCTTCAATACTTCTTACAATATTTTAACACACTTATCACATTTTAAACCCTCAACACCTGTTGCAGCAGTTTAACCACAGAGTTGGTGTAGCACGGTTAACATTTGCATTCAAACTATTATGTAACCCACCAGGTCTCTCCATCAGCCCGAGTAACTCTTTATAGACAAACCCGTCATGGCATAGACTCTGTAAATCATGAAACAGCCAAGCCCAAGGTACTAACGCTCCAGCAATTAGCATCCTGATAGCAGCAGATGCCACTGTGCCGCTAATTAGCAACGTTAGCCAATACTGGCCCTGCTGAGATAAAATAACTCTCTAGGGCAGTGGTGCAGGGCAGGTCGAACTCTGCAGCTGAGGCAAATGGACACACAAACGGAGCACAAGTTAGTAGGAATAAACAATATCTTATTACCATTTTATTCTCAATATTTATTTTTCAATGTACAGTATTTAAATCCATAGCTTATTTTGTTATGCTACACAATTTCCTACAATTCCCAAATATTTGGCACAGATTATACATACACAATCTTTTAATATATCATCTTACAATTACGCTTTGTCCTGTTCCACTTAGGTTCTTTGGAAATTGAATTATAACCCTGTTACGACACATATTTCAGTGAAGCAAAGATGTTGAATGGCTGGACATAAATATAGTAAGCTACACGATTCAATTCAAAATTGCTACAATATGCATGCAGTAACAAATACAGCCGCTGAAGCATTGACTTTACACACTATTCTCAGGATATACACACATCTAATAAAAACATACAATCAATGAACACAGAATAATGAAACCTTTCCAACAACAACAGGTCTGTCAAATACAAAAATACTTGCTTTTACTGGTTTCTGACAGGTTTCATGAGAGGCCGTATGACTGTGGAACATTGGAGCTAAGCTGACAGCAGCACAGCATTAGACACATCCTGCTCCCTAACACCCAGAAAGAGAGACAGGAGAGAGAGAGAGAGAGAGAGAGAGAGAGAGAGAGAGAGAGAGGGAGAGAGAGAGAGGGAGAGAGAGTGATATTGAGAGAGAGGGAGAGAGAGAGAGGGAGAGAGAGTGATATAGAGAGAGAGGGAGAGAGAGAGAGACAGAGAGAGGGAGAGGGAGAGGGAGAGCGAGAGAGAGAGGGAGAGAGAGATAAAGAGATAAAGCGAGTGAGACATCCGGCTCCAGAGACCTCGTCAAAGAGGGAGAGAAGGAGGGAGGGGGGAAAGAACAGAGAGATGGAGAGAAAGTGACAAAAGAGAGTGTGGAGGAGGAGTAATGCAAGATAATTGAAGTGTCTCCATCTTACGCACTTTAAAGTAGGACCCGAGCGCATGCTCTTGAAATTCCGCTCTGGATTTGACACACTGATGCACACACACACACACACACACACACACACACACACACACTAGAGTGCATTCTGGAATCCTCAAGTAAGATAAACCCTTTGGGCTACACTCAACATCCCATCAACATCGACTTGCTTAAAGTGTGCAACAACCTCTCAAACACTACTGTGTTTTTTTCAATTTCATCCTACAAACGGATGATATTAAGTGGGTACATGTCCCTCAGTTTCAATGGGCATGATGCCTCTGGAGGGCACTGTTATGTGAATATACTGGTTTGACAGATTCAGATTAGGTGGGAGAGCAATGCAGAAGTATTGAGTTGAGGTTGACAGATTCGGATTAGGTGGGAGAGCAATGCAGTAGTATTGAGTTGAGGTTGACAGATTCGGATTAGGTGGGAGAGCAATGCAGAAGTATTGAGTTGAGGTTGACAGATTCAGATTAGGCGGGAGAGCAATGCAGAAGTATTGAGTTCTTGACAACTAACACTAGAATCCAGCATTGTTGCTGTGATACAAGGAGAGAGAACCAACTCAGGGGTGGTATGCTGCCAAAACAAGGGAGGTCATAGCAACCTTGTGATGACAGTTACATGTAACCTGCGTGTCACTTCCCCCGTGTCCCCCCTGCTCAGAGGAAAGCGTTGTGAGGTGCAGAGATAGAGCGTGGGGGTCACCGGATCATGCTCACTGCTTGTTTGATTGACAAGGCTAACCTTTCTGGCAGCTCACCAACAACAGGAACTTTGTCTGAGCTCTCTCCTCTCTCTACTACTGATGACTCACACTAGCTTCTCCTTCCTCTCCTCCATCTCTCTTGGTCTGGCTGACACCAGCTTTCGAAGTCCTCCTGACACCAGCTATCAAAGTCCTCCAGACACCAGCTATCAAAGTCCTCCTGACACCAGCTATCAAAGTCCTCCTGACACCAGCTATCGAAGTCCCCCTGACACCAGCTTTCAAAGTCCTCCTGACACCAGCTTTCGAAGTCCTCCTGACACCAGCTTTCGAAGTCCTCCTGACACCAGCTTTCAAAGTCCCCCTGACACCAGCTATCGAAGTCCCCCGGACACCAGCTATCGAAGTCCCCCTGACACCAGCTTTCGAAGTCCCCCTGACACCAGCTATCGTAGTCCCCCTGACACCAGCTATCGAAGTCCTCATGACACCAGCTATCGTAGTCCCCCTGACACCAGCTATCGAAGTCCTCATGACACCAGCTATCGAAGTCCTCCTGACACAGCTATCGAAGTCCGCCTGACACCAGCTATCGAAGTCCTCCTGACACCAGCTATTGAAGTCCTCCTGACACCAGCTATCAAAGTCCTCCTGACACCAGCTATCGAAGTCCTCCTGACACCAGCTTTCGAAGTCCTCCTGACACCAGCTTTCGAAGTCCTCCTGACACCAGCTTTCGAAGTCCTCCTGACACCAGTTTTCGAAGTCCTCCTGACACCAGCTTTCAATGTCCTCCTGACACCAGCTTTCGATGTCCTCCAAGTGGGTCACAGCTCTTCGCTGTGTAGTCATGTGGGTCGTGTCAGCCAGACTACCCCTCTCCTTCCCTCCCCTCCCCTCGCTAACACAAAATGACCACCCTGTTGAGCATGGACAATGGTGCATTATGAAATTGTGTTTTATAATTGAGGTGTGGTGACGGTATCAACGCTCAATAGCATGTCATAGGGGCTGCCTGGGAAATAAAAGGTTCAGACACTTCAGAGGAACCCTGTTTTCAGAGGAGACTTCAGAGTAACCCTGATTTCAGGGGAGACTTCAGAGTAACCCTGATTTCAGAGGAGACTTCAGAGGAACCCTGATTTCAGAGGAGACTTCAGAGGAACCCTGATTTCAGAGGAGACTTCAGAGGAACCCTGATTTCAGAAGAGACTTCAGATAAACCCTGATTTTAGAATAAATAAAAAACACACTCAACAGAAACCACCATGTGTGTGTGTAATGCAGCGCTTTTTTCTTATTGTATACAGTACGTTCGGACTGCCTACGCTGTGGTTGCTATGGCAATGGCTCTCTGCGATGAAGAGTCCTTGATCCCTGTGTGTGGAGTGTACACTCACGACTCCAATTCTGGGTGCTTGGCTAACTCGTCCTGGACCCTTGTCATCACCATCACACACTGGTGTGCCCTACTAAGTGCCCTATTATGTACCCACTTTGTTATACAGGAAAGACACAAGTGGAGTCTAGGGCTGAAAAGTTATCATCTCCATGGAGAGACTTGACACTGAACTGTGGTTCCGTGTTGACACGGACTGCCTAGTAATTACTGACAATTACTGACACTGGATTTGGCAAGTTTACAGTAGGCCTCTACAGTTTAACATGCTGTCGGTAATAATATGTTGTCAGTAATAACATGTTGTCAGTAATAACATGCTGTCAGTAATAACATGTTGTCAGTAATAACATGCTGTCAGTAATAACAGGTTGTCAGTAATAACATGTTGTCAGTAATAACATGCTGTCAGTAATAACATGTTGTCAGTAATAACATGCTGTCAGTAATAACATGCTGTCAGTAATAACAGGTTGTCAGTAATAACATGTTGTCAGTAATAACATGCTGTCAGTAATAACATGCTGTCAGTAATAACATGTTGTCGGTAATAATATGCTGTCGGTAATAACATGTTGTCAGTAATAATATAATATGCTGTCAGTAATAATATGCTGTCAGTAATAACATGCTGTCGGTAATAACATGCTGTCGGTAATAACATGTTGTCAGTAATAATATGCTGTCAGTAATAATATGCTGTCAGTAATAACATGTTGTCAGTAATAACATGTTGTCAGTAATAACATGTTGTCGGTAATAACATGCTGTCAGTAATAACATGCTGTCAGTAACAACATGTTGTCAGTAATACTATGCTGTCAGTAATAACATGCTGTCAGTAATAACATGCTGTCAGTATAAATATGCAGTCAGTAATAACACGCTGTCAGTAATAATATGCTGTCAGTAATAACAGGTTGTCAGTATAAATATGCGGTCAGTAATAACACGCTGTCAGTAATAACCTGCAGTCAGTAATAATATGCTGTCAGTAATAACAGGTTGTCAGTATAAATATGCAGTCAGTAATAACATGCTGTCAGTAATAACATGTTGTCAGTAATAACATGCTGTCAGTAATAACATGCTGTCAGTATAAATATGCAGTCAGTAATAACACGATGTCAGTAATAATATGCTGTCAGTAATAACAGGTTGTCAGTATAAATATGCGGTCAGTAATAACACGCTGTCAGTAATAACCTGCGGTCAGTAATAATATGCTGTCAGTAATAACAGGTTGTCAGTATAAATATGCAGTCAGTAATAACATGCTGTCAGTAATAACATGTTGTCAGTAATAACCTGCAGTCAGTAATAATATGCTGTCAGTAATAACATGTTGTCAGTAATAACCTGCGGTCAGTAATAACATGCTGTCAGTAATAACAGGTTGTCAGTATAAATATGCAGTCAGTAATAACATGCTGTCAGTAATAACATGTTGTAAATAATAAAGTGTAACAATGTTAGCTGCAGTGAGCTGCAGTTCCACTTAAAATGACTGTTGTTAAGGTGGAAACCTTTTCTGCTGATCGGTATACTGTACACTAACCTCTAGTGTGTGTAAAGTCAGCAATGTGGAAGGATGAGTCATTTTGCAGTTCCATAAAATATATCATTTGAGTGTATGTATTGAATAACAACAACAACAAGAAAGGAAGCGAGTGATGACTCATTTGTTAAGCTCCGTTGATCGGTATGTTCAGTCACCCATAAAGGCCTCTTAATTGGACATAGTTGCCAAATCAGTGACTAATGACTTAGTGAGTTGCTTAAATTCTGACATTAGTGTAATGTTATCATGAAACAATAATCTTATCACAAAACATGAATTAGCCCATCGGTTGCATGCCTGGCTAACGTTGACCTGGCAGCATGATTAGGCTGCCATCAATTAATGCTGACTATGAATTAGTGAGCCAGTGGGAAGTCTGTTCAAAGGAAACTACAGTCATTTGAAAGGTAAAAGAGTTAAGGAGGCTAAACAGGGCTTAAAGAGATGTATGTATGATGTTCCAATTAGAAAATACTGTACAGTACATCTTCACTGTTGGGTTTAGTCTCAGGCATCATAAATAATCATCTACACCGGGGCAGCAATATTTAACATCTATCACTGGTAGACAAGCAGTGCTTTGTACATCATTTAATAGCAATATCTGACTTATGCAAATTACGTTTACATCCAATCTTTGTGAAGGGACAGGTTCTAGGTGCAGAGGTACCAAAGCCAGTGAGATTGACCAGGATGAACTGCTCTGAGAGCATTGGTGACACCATTGAGAGGCAGGGAGAGGCAGTGGGAGGGACTCTGACAATGATGAATGAGAATAGTCTGATACAGACGATGATGGGGGATGAGCCTTATGCGGAGAGGGGACACTGGGTATAGAACCCAACTAGAAGTGCAGATAGGACTGGAGCCCTAATGATGGAGAGAAGACAGAGAGATGAGAGAGGGAGGGGGAAGGGGGAGAGGAAAGGCGGGAGAGAGAGAGACACAGAGAGAGAGAGAGAGAGAGAGAGAGGAGTGAGAGAGAGAGTGAGAGAGAGAGAGAGAGAGAGAGAGAGAGAGAGAGAGAGAGAGAGAGAAATAGAGAGAGAGAGAGAGAGAGAGAGAGAGAGAGAGAGAGAGAGAGAGAGATAGATAGATAGATAGATAGATAGATAGATAGATAGATAGATAGATAGATAGATAGATAGATAGATAGAGAGAGAGATAGAGAGAGAGAGAGAAACACAGCCCAGACGGGATGTAGCATAGACTGGGAGATAAAACACTATCAATCTCATCCTGGCGACATCCCCAAATTATCCTTGAAAATTCTCCACTAGCTCGTTGTCTGTCCATACTTCAAGTGTTACTCGGGTTGGAAATCTGAAACTGTGATGTAACAGGGTTCTATTTTGGCTCCATGTTAGAGCCCCTGAGGGCCCGACCTACATGATGGAGCAGGTAAAGCCACAGCACTCCTTCAGCAGGGACAGGCCTGTCTTGGTGAATGGGGACGAGGTCTGCTGGGCCCTGGACGTTAGCCGTCTGGCTGGAATCTGACCTGGAGAAGAGGAGGTGGAGTCAGTCAGAGGATATGGGGATGTACCAGGTGGAGCACTGGTGATGTTGTAGCAGGTCAGACATAATGACACACACATTCAGACTCACCCAGACACAAGGGTATGCAGACACATGCATGCACACACACGACTGATATGAGGTGAATACACGCTGATGAAAATAAATGTTGCTCAGTGGGGAGCCAGTTCATATATAGTTGAAGTCGGACGTTTACATACACCATAGCCAAATACATTTAAACTCAGTTTTTCACAATCTCTGACATTTAATCCTAGTAAAAATGCAGTGTCTTAGATCAGTTAGGATCACCACTTTATTTTAAGAATGAGAAATGTCAGAATAATAGTACAGAAAATTATTTATTTAAGTTTACATACACTCAATTAGTATTTGGTAGCATTGCCTTTAAATTGTTTAACTTGCGTCAAATGTTTTGGGTAGCCTTCCACAAGCTTCCCACAATAAGTTGGGTGAGTTTTGGCCCATTCCTCCTGACAGAGCTGGTGTAACTGAGTCAGGTTTGTCGGCCTCCTTGCTCGCACACACTTTTTCAGTTCTACCCATAAATGTCCTATAGGTTGGAGGTCAGGGTTTGTGATGGCCACTCCAATACCTTGACTTTGTTGTCCTTAAGCCATTTTGCACAACTTTGGAAGTATGCTTGGGGTGATTGTCCATTTGGAAGACCCATTTGCAACCAAGCTTTAACTTCCTGACTGATGTCTTGAGATGTTGCTTCAATATATCCACATCATTTTCCTCCCTCATGATGCCATCTATTTTGTGAAGTGCACCAGTCCCTCCTGCAGGAAAGCACCCCCACAACATGATGCTGCCACCCCCGTGCTTCACGGTTGGGATGGTGTTCTTTGGCTTACAAGCCTCCCCCTTTATCCTCCAAACATAACAATGGTCATTATGGCCAAACAGTTCTATTTTTGTTTCATCAGACCAAAGAACATTTCTCCAAAAAGTACGATCTTTGTCCCCATGTGCAGTTGCAACCCGTAGTCTGGCTTTTTTATGGCGGTTTTGGAGCAGTTGCTTCTTCCTTGCTGAGCGGCCTTTCAGGTTATGTCGATATAGGACACGTTTTACTGTGGATATAGATTATTTTGTACCTGTTTCCTCCAGCATCTTCACAAGGTCCTTTGCTGTTGTTCTGGGATTGATTTGCACTTTTCGCACCAAAGTACATTAATCTCTAGGAGACAGAATGCGTTTCCTTCCTGAGCGGTATGACGGCTGCGTGGTCCCATGGTGTTTATACTTGTGTACTATTGTTTGTACAGATGATGAATGTAGTACCTTCAAGTGTTTGGAAATTGCTCCCAAGGATGAACCAGACTTGTGGAGGTCTACAATTTATTTTCTGAGGTCATGGCTGATTTCTTTTGATTTTCCCATGATGTTAAACAAAGAGGCACTGAGTTTGAAGGTAGGCCTTGAAATACATCCACAGGTACACCTCCAATTGACTCAAATTATATCAATCAGCCTACCAGAAGCTTCTAAAGCCATGACATTATTTTCTGGAATTTTCCAAGCTGTTTAAAGGCACAGTCAACTTAGTGTATGTAAACTTCTGACCCACTGGAATTGTGATACAGTAAATTTTAAGTGAAATAATCTGTCTGTAAACAATTGTTGGAAAAATGACTTGTGTCATACAAAGTAGATGTCCTAACCGACTTGCCAAAACTATAGTTAGTTAACAAGAAATTTGTGGAGTGGTTGAAAAACGAGTTTTAATGAGTCCAATCTAAGTGTATGTAAACTTCCGACTTCAACTGTATGTATTCATTTTTGTGGGTGAAATCCATAATTTCATAACTAAATGCTTCTGTCGTGAAGAAAGACTTGAACAAGAAAGAGGCGTGTAACTGTCCAAAAGACATGGCCATCAAATCAAGGTCACTGACTATTAGTGTATCATAGCGAATACCTGAAAACGTTGAGACATACAATTGAGCATTTGAATGGAAAATAATAAACACTCACTATGACGCACTATGACTACACACACCTTTCTTCTTGGAGTTTCTGGGGAACTTGGACTGGAGGAAATCCGCCATTTCTTTGTCCTCCTCCCTTTCCCTGTAGAGGAGGAGAGAAAGATGGATGAGTGGAACTACAAACTCTACATTTCTGTCTGTTCCTACTAGCGATGACTCAGACTCCATATCCTCACGCCCTGTCTTCTGCCTAGGTGTCTTCACATGCCTCAAAAACAATAAAATATTACCTCGTCACTTCCTGCTTCTCACTACCCAGAATGCCTTTTGGCGCTTGTATGGCGCCGCCCTCTGTTCTGTGAACAAACTTGTGCATGTACAGTGGGATCTAGGGTTTCACAGCACACTGTCCCCTAGACTAAAACACAGATGTTGTATTTCAACAGTAAGAAAATCTGAGAATGGAGATATTCCCTGTGGTTTGTATGTAACTGAGTCGAACTGGTTTGTATTTCTGACAGGATGTCATTGGAGACCAAACCAATAAGGGGGAGGGGGGGGGGGACAAGACAGATGGAACATAGGTGGTTCAGAACCACGCTCCCATGATGACCTGGTCTGAGACCTGACGACTTACTGTACATTGGCACCCCAAGGTAATGCCTAAGCATTAAGGGATAAAAGTGTTCTGGTGAGCATGACACCTGGTTTCGAACCCCAGTCGGTCACACTTGCCTTAGCCTCTCAAACTCCACATCGTCAACAAGGAAATCTCTGGTCTCCACCAGCTTGTGAATCTGCTGGAGAAGATCCTCCTCTTTCTGTCTGTCCTCGTTGGACTTGTCATTGTCTGTAACAGAAAATATGTTATGACGATCAGCGGTTAAAGTGGGATTTTGTCAGTGGTGGATTTCAAACTGCTGCCACATTCAGGGTCTTTTTCATGATGATTTGATCAATAAAATCAGATATTTATTGGAGATCAAGACCTCTAACTTTAACCCCTAACGCATCTTAAGGTGATAGGAGTTTGTTCTCCCACCAGATGAATCACTGTTGACAATGGAGATATACACATATATTTATGTATTTCATTTTTAGGGAAACATTTGTTTACAGGGTGGCTTGAGTTTGATCACTTTGGTCATGATAATGTATGATTACACAGTTGATATAACACGACTCTGCTGTGCTGAAGCATAATTGTAATCATTATTGACACGACCTACATTTTGTGCTTGGTGAAGAATTTAATTATCTCACTTAGGACTGGATTTAGTCTGTAGTGCTGAAGGGTGATGTAGTGCTACAGGGTGATAGAAATTTAAAGGTAATGTTCCCGTGTTAGACGAGACTGCATTCACGGTAAGCGCTGCATACTTCGGCTCAATAGGAAATTATCATTACCTTTAAATTGCGCTAGACCGCTGAACTTCAGCGATAGGGATTGAATTCAGCCCTTAATCATTATGTTACAGCACTCACAACCCATACAAAATCAGAAATCAGAAAATCCACAACAATTTACACATCATAGGATACAAAGACAACATACGTTTTATGAAGCACAAATGATTTTAGGTCCCACATGCAGTGGATACATTTTGACAAAAGAAACAGATCACCAGATGCAATTTTCTGCTTACATTCTTATCAAAGTTCACATGTGTAATGGCATTATCTTCACAGAACCCACTAAAATCAACCCCAAACCCAGGATAGAGGGGCTGAGGGAATGTGGTCTGGATTCTACGGAGGAGGGTTATAGAGAGACTGTAGAAGGACAGAGTTCCTGCCTTGTGGTCCAGGTACACTCCTTCTCTGGGAGAGCAGGGGACAGTCTGTTTATCATTGTGGTAGAAAGAGCATCTGTAGCGAGAGCAGATTAAACAGCAGGATGAGATCATTCTTCCCCCAAAAAGTCTCAGTCTTTTCTGCTGATCCCTTTATTTGAGACCACCCCATCCATGTCCCAGTTTACCTCCTAGTAGCAGGCCCTCCTTACACAGCACCTGGGGGTAGAAGGTCAATCTGTCTGGATGGTCAGGATATTGTCACATCTCCATGTCACATCTCTGTTCCCCACAGACAGATACAGTTTGTTGGTTTAAGATATATTGTGAGCTGATCATATCCAGATATATGGGCAATTTCCTCCTCCAACACATCCTACAGTCGTTGTTTTAGTCCGGAGACTGATTTCTTTGCGTCCTCAAAGGAGACATGTTGGTTGACAGGGATGCTGGTTAAGGCTTCAGATCCAGACGGGACACAGAGACACTGGACATTCTGGAGGATATGGATGTGATCTTCAGTTTCTTCCCGCTCAGTATCTCTCCTCCTCAGCTCAGCCACCTCCTGCTTCAGTTGCTCCAATTGCTCTTCAGCCAGAATTCCTTTCGCCCTCTCCCGGGCTCTGATCAGCTCCGTCATCTCAGAGTATTAGGGTTGGGCGATATAGGATTAAATCGAATATCGTGATATTTGACATTGATGATATATCGTGATGTGCAAGACTATACTCTAATCAAAACTGTGCAGTTTTATCAGTTAAGCTGTATCAATATGTTGAAAATGAAGTCTAAATGAATTAACTATGCCTTATGAGGATTAATTCATGAGAATGTAACCATAATATTGTTAATAAGTACAACAATTGCACAGTCTGGAATGATTTAGTCATTAACGGCGCAAAGCGATTATATCGGGTATCGCGATATTTGGGAGTAGCATACCGTCTTCCCAAATATTGACCAACCCTAATGGGTATGCTTGTAATCATTAAGGACTGGGGAGTTTTTCAGGATAAAAAAGAAATGGAATAGAGCTAAAAACGGGCAAAATCCTAGAGGAAAACCTGGTTCAGTCTGCTTTCCACAATAACCTAAAACACAAGGCCAAATCTACACGGGAGTTGCTTACCAAGAATACAATGAATGTTCGAGTTACAGTTTTGTCTTAAATCTACTTGAAAATCTATGTTAAGACCTGAAAATGGTTGTCTGGCACTGATCAACAACAAACTTGACAAAGCTTGAAGAATTCTGAAAAGAATAATGGGCAAATGTCACACAATCCAGGTGTGGAAAGCTCTTAGACACTTACCCAGAATGACTCAGCTGTAATCACTGACAAAAGTGCTTCTACAAAGTATTGACTCAGGGGTTTGAATACTTATCTAAATGAGATATTTCTGTTTTTCATTTGCAGTAAATTTGCAAAACATGTTTTCACTTTGTCATTATGGGGTATTGTGTGTATATGGGTGAGAGAAAACAATCTATTTAATCCATTTTGAATTCAGGCTGTAACACAACAAAATGTGGAATAAGTCAATATGTATGAATACTTTATGAAGGCACTGTATATACTGTAGTATCCATAGAGATAGATATTATTAAATTGCTATAGGGGCGATGTCATAAACCCTCAAAATTCCAGAATGGAAAGAAAATGTCAGCCCCATCAGGGATAACTCCAAACCAGTCTAATTGGCAGTAGAGGCATAATCCTAATCTTATTTAAGCAGGAAAATAGAAGTAAGGCATGTGATATATCAGAAATTGTGTAATATAATTATTGTCAATCTAAAATATTGTCATATAATTATAAATGGAGTTTATATGGATTTTATACCAATTTTCTGTATAAATAGCCTCTAAAATACATGTAAACAGATCATAAATGTCTCCGTTTTTGTTTTCTTGGAAAGCTGTGAGAGCTTTTACATGATACCATATCAATTCTTGTTGCATGTACAACAAGTACGGATAAGTCCTATCATCAACTGATATGAGCCGGTGTACGACTGTGGATTGACTGCATTGTTTGAATGGAATGTTGGTATATTGGCAGTTAATTAGCTACATTTATGGAATCATTCCTCTAAAACTGGCTAGCTAACAAACATAGGCTAGAGCAACTCTTAAATGTCTTTATTTTACACAATGTCGTGTTCAAAAATGCGCATTTATGTTCAGCGTTCTCCCGTTCTTTCTAGGGTGATCTTCCAAGAACACCTGACGTTCTCAGAGCACTTAAAAAATGTACTTTGACGTGACCTCTAACCTAAACTGGGAACTGCAGCGTCGACAAAGTTAGCTTTTATGTTAGCTAGCTACGTCTGTTTACATTGTAGCCAATGTAGCAGCGCGAGCAACTAGTGCTAGCAATTAATTGAACAACTATCCCAGAATGGAAATATTGAACAAAAATAACAAGTAAAAAAGTAACAGAATTTATTTTCTCAGTACCTGTTAGTGAATTAAGCTGATATCTTATCACAGCACTGGCAAACCATGATTGACCAACTCCCGGACCAAAATGGCTGATAAGAAAGTTAATGTCTATTCTAGTACTCTAATTCCTAATTCTATGATAGTATTTCTCCCTCAAATTGATATTAACACATGACTCTGTTTTGCTGAAGCGTCATTGTAATTATTTACAAATTATACAGCTGTTACGTTTTGTTCTTGGTGAAAGGACTACTGACCTCACTTAATAATTATTAATTATATTATTATAATTATTATTAGCTCATTGTGTCAGAGACGCCATAGAAGGACAGAGTTCCTTCCTTGTGGTCCACGTACACTCCTACTCTGGAAGAGCAGGGGACAGGGATATCAGTCTGTTCATCATTGTGGTAGAAGGTGGAGCTTTAGTCAGAGCAGATTAAACACCAGGATTGATCATTCTTCCCAAACCACCTGCCTCTGTCTTTTCTGCTGATCCCTTTATATGAGACGGCTATATTCTCTGCTGGGATTTCTCCCCCTACTCTCTCTGTTTCACAATCCTTTCTGCTGCAACTGATACTGTTTCATGGCCTTTATGTTCATCTAACAAACACTGATAACAGATAAACTGCTGATCTGAGCAGCAGTAAACCGCTAGTAGTTTATCATGATGAGAGCAGATTTTCTCCTGTAGCTGTGTGGTGGCTGGAACCAACTGGTGCTCCTTAAATGTAGGAGATTCATATTGAGGCTTGAGGTGAGTCTCGCAGTAAGAGGCCAGACACACCAGACAGGACATGACAGCTTTGAGTTTTCTCCCAGAGCAAAAATCACACTCCACATCTCCAGGTTCAGCATAACAGTGAGATGGAGGAGCAGGTTGGAGTCCTGTTTTCAGATTCTCCACTAAGTCAGACAACAGTGTTTTTCTTCAGAACAGGCCTTTGGATAAATCTTTCCATACACAGGGGGCAACTGTAAAAACCCTTGTGGTCATCCTGATCCCAGATGCCATCAATACAGCCCAATACAGTAGCTGTGTCCACAGGAAGTAGTCACTGGGTCCTTTAGTAGATCCAGACAGATTGAACAACTGATCGAGTCCCTGGCTGTCGCCATTTTGCTGCCCCGACTAACAGACTGAGCAGCAGAGTATGAAAGATAGGTATCGTTTCTCGAGAAATGTTTGTGCTTATGACACAATGCCACACCCTGGTTCTGTGAGTACTCTTAACCTGTAGAGGGTGTGGTGTTGGACAGAGGTCAGGAAGAGATCGCCTCTGATTGGACAGACAAACTTCATTGCCATTTAGTGCCATTTTTACAGTATGTCTGCCATTTGACTATCTACACTCCACTGCACCTTAGTCTGCAGTTCAAGACCTCTCAGTAGTTGACCTCTCCATTCAGGGGCTTTTTCATGATGATGTAAGCATCAAAATCAGACATATATTCTATTAGATGAGTCAAAAAGCTCTGGATATCCAGTTCCATCATATGGTGATAGGAGCAGTGTTCATTTTGGATTTAGTTTAGTTAAAGTCTTAAAATACCTTTTAGTCTTGGTCACATTTGAGCCATTTTATCCTTTGTTAGTTTTAGTTATTATCAGTCAACTGAAACTCTGGACAAGTTTTGTCAAGTTTTAATCACAGCCATTTTAGTCACATAATAGAAAAAAATTGAATAAATCATACCTAGTTTGATGTTTCTGTGACAAACGGTGAATTAGTTATTGCTTTATACCGCTTTTAATGGCATCTTATAGATTTTATGTATTTCTATCAAATCAAAACTGGAATTTGTATTCAAAATAAAGGTTGTAAAAGTATGCTAGACATTTATAGAATAAACCATATCTATTTTTATGTTTCTATGACAATCAATTAATTAGTTATACATTTACGCTTTTGGCGAATGTCTGCTGAATATCTTTTGAATGTCTGCTGAATGTCCGAATGTGTGAATATAAAACCAACCTTACCTTGGTGCCTCGCATCAGTTCAAAAGTTTGACGAGTGACTGAAGTCACCACCTGGGAGCTGTGTGGGAGAGCCCGGCAACTGAAATACATTTTGCCAATGTGAGCTTTGCAATTTCATCTGTTTAGTCCAATCCTAAACATATGCATGCATGCAGAATATTTTATGTAATCCTCTCAATGGCAGAATTGACATCTTTCAGTTGCGCGGTCTGACTCAGCTGATCTGCCCGGCTCTCCCACACAGTTCCCAGGGGGTCACTTCAGTCACTCGTCAATATTTTTAATTGATGCGAAGCCAGGTGCCGCAACTAGAAACAATCATGTTTACTCGCTCTACTCTGTCATGCGCCGCGGTACGCATATCGAAATCTTGTCTCGTCACTATTTCTTTGACTAAAATGAAAAGTAATTTGTAATAGTTCTCGTTTTTTTGCCCATGGAATGCCGTCTCGTTATCATCATAGTTTTAGTCAGGAGCAATTGTTTGTTGAGTATTTTCGTCATAGTTATTGTTGACGGAATTAACACTGGATAGGAGTTTGTTCTACCACCAATTTAACCCGTTGAAAGTGGATATGTTTCGGTTGAGTATTCCATGTTAATAGGGAAACATTGTTTAAAGGGGGGTTTTTAGTTTGATCACTTCTATAATGATAATGTTTACAGTATCTCTTCACAGGACTCTGCTGTGCTGAAGCATAATTTTTTATAATTATGTACAAATTATAAACATTATTTTGTAACACTTTACTGTAAGTGTCCTTATGCATGCATTCACAACACCTTTATAAAATCTATGTATCATACAACGTTTGCCATAAGCTGTCAAAAGTAGTTGGCATTTGTTATGAGTCATGGCATGAGATGTTATCAAACCAGTTATAATGGGTGTTAAAAATGACTGTTCATCCTGTTTTCATACGCTCTAATGTCAATTGTTAATAACAACTGTTACTACACAGTCTGAATGACAACTTATGTCATATGTTATGTCGTGTCTTTGGCTATGCCGGATTAAGTGATATGACATGCTATTCTATAAAATCATTTCTCTGTCCTTAATATTACCTGATTGAGCTAATCATGTAAATGTAATTAACTAGAAAGTCGGGGCACCACAAAATAATATTTATAGAGCAGTTATCTTCCGAATAAACTCTTAAAGACCTAGTAATATTTTACATCAATAGCAGTCAATATTAATCGTCACCTTATTTCAGTCTCATCTGAAAGTTGTAAATTCTTAGTTATCTTCACGAACCCTGGCTAACAAGTTGAATCAGCAATACAATATTGGGTTTAATTATTTATTTACTAAATACCTAACTAATCACACAGAATTACATATACACAGAATGAATCATACCTTGATGACAAATTACGTCATAAAGGAAAAAGTCCCTAGCGGGCGGAACAGATATGACAGCTGGTTACACAAAGAAAAGGGGGGTTGGGTTTGAGTGAAAGAGCGGGAAGACTGAGGAACAAAGGGAGAAGCGATGTCTCTATCGTAAATACAGCATCTTATGCATTCTAAATTACCACCCATTTGGAAAAGGAAAATGCAATAAATATTTACTCTGAGCTGCGCTTCGGTAGGTTGGTGGTAGATGGAATGCAGTGTTGCCCAACCGAGTCCTTTGTCCTTTGAAGAATGTCTCTGGTGGTAAATTGGATACGTTGTAGTAACGTCATTGTGTGGTAGACGGGATACTCTGTCTGTTCTTTCCTAGCCCACGTTTGCAGCTGCTGTTGCTAACTCAACGGCTAGGAGGTATCACTTCTGTAGTGAATAAGAGTTCAAAGTTCATACCATTCGCAACCAAAGCTCACGCTGCGGTTGGCTTAGTTCTGTAGTTGACATGTTAGTCCTTTTAACGTATGGACCGTCGTCCTTACATCCTCGGAACAGGAGGTTACATTTTCGTCAAGGCTTTATATAGTGGAGCGAGAAGGGTGTGTTTGAAAAGTTTTATAACCCATGTCTCTTCACAGGGGTGGCCCACTGATTGAGCAGAGCCCTAACCTTATGAAAACCCAAATCTCTCATTTGGAAGCTAAAATTACATTTCATCTCATTTAAATGTTCAAACATTTAAATTGAACAACAATTCCATGTGAATCCGATAACTACATCCGATAACTACAATGTGCAGACTTTCCACTGTAGAGTTTGTGTCATCCTATCATTGACATCATATTCATTAAGTACCACCGCATATGTTCAATTGGTCGGATTACCAGAATATAGTTAATTTCCCCCCCACCTTCTGATGTTCCCAGAATCTCTATGTTAACCAAATTATTTTCAAATGTCACATCAGTAAGGTAGGGAGAGGAAAAGGGGGGAGAGGTATTTATGCCTGTCATAAACCTACCCCCAGGCCAACGTCATGATAGTTATTACATACTGCATAAGAGCAGTGGTGGAGAAAGTACCCAATTGTCATACTTGAGTAAAAGTAAAGATACCGTAATAGAAAATGACTCAAGCAAAAGTGAAAGTCACCCAGTAAAATATTACTTGAGTAAAAAGTCTAAAAGAATTTGGTTTAAAATATACTTCAGTGTCAAAAGTAAAAGTAAAAGTCTAAATCATTTCAAATGTCAACTTCCTTATATTAAGCAATCCAGACGGCATAATTCACATTTATTTTTAAATGTACGGATTGCCAGGGGCATGCTCCAACACTA
Organism: Oncorhynchus clarkii lewisi; assembly: GCF_045791955.1. Lineage (NCBI taxonomy): Eukaryota > Metazoa > Chordata > Actinopteri > Salmoniformes > Salmonidae > Oncorhynchus > Oncorhynchus clarkii. The sequence goes on from NC_092163.1 coordinate 15,945,349, forward strand.
AGACATCATTTACAAATTAAACATGTGTTTAGTGAATCCACCAGATCAGAGGCAGTAGGGATGACCAGGGATGATCTGTTGATAAGTGTGTGAATTAGACAATTTTCCTGCCTTGCTAAGCATTAAAAGTGTAACTTTTGGGTGTAAGGGAAAATGTATGGAGTAAAAAGTACATAATTGTCTTGAGGAATGTAGTGAAGTAAAAGTAAAAGTAGTCAAAAATATAAATAGTAAAGTACAGACACCCCACAAAACGACTTAAGTAGTGCTTTCAAGTATTTTACTTAAGTACTTTACACCACTGCATAATAGTCTACATACCAGATGTTATAACAGGGTGTTATGTAATTTACCAACCTTTGTGTCACATTATTACAATGATGGTTGTCATAACCATGTCATATGCCCTTATAGAATGTGCACAGACACCTTAGTAAAGTGACAATAATTTGAGATGCTATAAAATAGCTATGAATGTGCTTACACAACCGGATGGTTTGAGAGTATGACAAAACTTTACCAACCAAAGGATCCCCAAGAAACAGCACAGATGTACTTAGGATTTTTATTTATTTAAAAAAGGACACATTATAATACTAACAACTTGCCAAGAAAACACAAAAATGTTGAAAAGAAACTGACACAAAATCAATGTTGCTGGGGCACAACAGGATTTGTGACAGCTGTGAAAAAAAGGAAGTTGCATGTGCAGGCTACAGTAACAATGACAGGTGTATTATGACAAAATGCTAGTTAAATCAGGTAAAAGTAGCTAGTTGATGTTACAATTGCAACATTTCGTTGGCCCACCAATGGCTAGCTATCTAGGTAACTTCACTAGCTACAGGTGGAATTAAGCACATTTCACATCAACATCCTCTTTTATTTACACTTCAAATGCAATTACCTTTACGGGATCGGTGTCCCTATACTGGGTCGGTTGAGCTAACGTGCGCTAATGTGATTAGCATGACGTTGTAAGTAACAGCAAACTTTCTTATATGGGCAGAAAGCTACAATTCTTGTTAATCTAACTGCAACGTCCAATTTACATGAGCTATTACAGTGAAAGAATACCATGCTATTGTTTGAGGAGAGTGCACAGCAACAAAAAACCTCTGAAAGTAAATAATGTACTTACATTCAGTATCTTGCTGCTATCGTGCATACATATATTTTGCCCCACCAAACGCGATCACGACACGCAGGTTAAAATATCAAAACAAACTCTGAACCAATGACATTAATTTGGGGACAGGTCGAAAAGCATTAAACATGTATGGCAATTTAGCTAGTTTGCTTGCACTTGCTAGCTAATTTGTCCTGGGATATAAACATTGATTTGTTATTTTACCTGAACTGCACAAGGTCCTCTACTCCGACAAATTAATCCACTACTATCATTGTATTACCACGACAACGGGCAACAAAATTCGTCTTTCAATCACCTACGTAGGTATAACCAATGATGCCACGTAGGTACCTGCTTCTATAAACCAATGAGGAGATGGGAGAGGCAGGACTTTCAGCGCGATCTGCGTCAGAAATAGGAACAACTTCTATCTTAGCCCTTGGCGTCGCAGACTCTCGTTGGCGCGCGCGAGCAGTGTGTTTGCAATAATTGACTAACATGGATTTCTACATTTATTTTGCGATGCTCGCGCACGTGATGTGTCTGGTCTAGTCAGCATGTGAGGGTCCTAGAGATAAAATGTAGTATAGGTTTGTTTGATAAAATCAATTTTTATATTCAAATGTAGGCACTGGGTTCTACAGTTTGAACCCCTGCTGTCTCTGGCTCCACACCCACCCCGCCCAGCCACCTAGATGTGTGAAAGTTAGTGTATAAGCTAATGATCCATCGTGTATGACATTTCTGGGAGTGTGTAAACTTAAATGTTATGTTACCATATCATTTTTGTATGTTCTCTATAGTTATGTACTTGAAAATGTATCAATTGACCAATTCGGCACATTTGGGCAGAATATTGTCCAGCATTGCAATGCTTCACTGGATCAATCTGAATCTTTACACACACATCTAAATTGTGCCTAAACAGCAATATTATATTATGGTCTTTTTCTTGCATTTCAAGATGATGGATAAAAAAAAATTGAAAACATTTTTGTTTGTTTGTATTATCTTTTACCAGATCTAATGTGTTACATTCTCCTACATTAATTTCACATTTCCACAAACTTAGTATGTACATGAATGTATAGTTAAAGTGACAATGCATATATGATACACAGTGAGTAGCAGCAGCATAAAAGAGGGGTGGCACACAATGCAAATAGTCCGGGTAGCCATTTGATCACCTGTTCAGGAGTCTTATGGCTTGGGGGTAAAAACTGTTGAGAAGCCTTTTTGTCCTAGACTTGGCACTCTGGTACCGCTTGCCATGCAGAAGTAGAGAGAACAGTTTATGACTGGGATGGCTGGGGTCGTTGACAATTTTTAGGGCCTTCCTCTGACACCGCCTGGTGTAGAGGTCCTGGATGGCAGGCAGCTTAGCCCCAGTGATGTACTGGGCCGGACGCACTACCCTCTGTAGTGCCTTGCGGTCAGAGGCCGAGCAATTGCCGTACCAGGCAGTGATGCAACCAGTGCTCTCGATGTTGCAGCTGTAGAACCTTTTGAGGATCTCAGGACCCATACCAAATCTTTTTAGTTTCCTGAGGGGGAATAGGCTTTGTTGTGCCCTCTTCACGACTGTCTTGGTGTGTTTGGACCATTCTAGTGTGTTGTTGATGTGGACACCAAGGAACTTGAAGCTCTCAACCTGCTCCACTACAGCCCCTTCGATGAGAATGGGGGCGTGCTCAGTCCTCCTTTTCCTGTAGTCCACAATAATCTCCTTAGTCTTGGTTACGTTGAGGGATAGGTTGTTATTCTGGCACCACCCGGCCAGGTCTCTGACTTCCTCCCTATAGGCTGTCTTGTCGTTGTCGGTGATCAGGCCTACCACTGTTGTGTCGTCTGCAAACTTAATGATGGTGTTGGAGTCGTGCCTGGCCATGCAGTCGTGGGTGAACAGGGAGTACAGGAGGGGACTGAGCACGCACCCCTGGGGAGCCCCAGTGTTGAGGATCAGCGTGGCAGATGTGTTGCTACCTACCCTCACCACCTGGGGGCGGCCCGTCAGGAAGTCCAGGATCCAGTTGCAGAGGGAGGTGTTTAGTCCCAGGATCTTTAGCTTAGTGATGAGCTTTGAGGGTACTATGGTGTTGAACGCTGAGCTGTAGTCAACGAATAGCATTCTCACATAAGTGTTCCTTTTGTCCAGGTGGGAAAGGGCAGTGTGGAGTGCAATAGAGATTGCATCATCTGTGGATCTCTCGTTGGTCTAGGGTTTCTGGGATAATGGTGTTGATGTGAGCCATTACCAACCTTTCAAAGCACTTCATGGCTATGGACATGAGTGCTACGGGTCTGTAGTCATTTAGGCAGGTTGCCTTTGTGTCCTTGGGCACAGGGACTATGGTGGTCTGCTTGAAACATGTTGGTATTACAGACTCAATCAGGGACATGTTGAAAATGTCAGTGAAGACACCTGCCAGTTGGTCAGCACATGCCCGGAGCACGTCCTGGTAATCCGTCTGGTCCCGCAGCCTTGTGGATGTTGACCTGTTTAAAGGTCTTACTCATGTCGGCAACGGATAGTGTGATCACACAGTCATCCGAAACAGCTGATGCTCTCATGCATGCCTCGGTGTTACTTGCCTCGAAGCGAGCATAGAAGTGATTTAGCTCATCTGGTAGGCTTGTGTCACTGGGCAGCTCGCGGCTGTGCTTCCCTTTGTATTCCGTAATAGTGTCAACAGAATTTAATAATTCCTATATGTGTCTATTGTTCAATCACTGTCTGTTTCTAAGAATTTGTATGAGCCTTATTTGCATAAAATAGACAGAGACCAGTCTCAGATCCAGCCAATAGCATTTATTCTCGTGAGAGCGCTCCCATTGAACCACGAACAACAGTTTATATACAAAATATGATGTCATTGGTTATAGAATGAATCACCTCCTCTCGACCAAAACAAAGCAGGTTCAAAAGTTTATTCCAACCCACTAGCGCACTCCAGACACCCACTATATCAAGATTAACCTCTGAAGTCTCACCATCATCTATCACTATTTAGCAGACAGTGCCAGATAATGGAAAACCTAGGTAGACTCTTGCTGCCTTATCTAAACGCCCCAGAGTTAATGTTGAGTCAGTTCAACCATAGGTTAATGACCCTCTCTGCTTACTCCAAACACATACAACACATACCTCTCCAACTAAGTTGGAATGATGTTTATTATGTTTAATTACTCCTTGTTCATGCTACATACTCTCTTCCTTATGAATTAACATTATTAATCAGATATAATAAAACAGGGTACAGTTTAATTAGTTATAGTTCTATTTAAATGTAGATATTGTTTAGTCATTATTCATAAAATTCCTATCAAATAGTTTGCAAGCCCTGCCACATAAGACGAGCGTCGGAGCGGTGTAGTATGATTCAATCTTAGCCCTGTATTGACGCTTTGCCTGTTTGATGGTTCTTCACAGGGCATAGTAGGATTTCTTGTAAGCTTCCGGGTTAGAGTCCCGCACCTTGAAAGCGGCAGCTCTACCCTTTAGCTCAGAGGGAATGTTGCCTGTAATCCATGGCTTCTGGTTGGGGTATGATCTCGCTGGCACAAGAGCTCTCAATAACATTTCATTGGATACGTGAAAGTATGTGAAATAATATATTGTGGGATGTTCTGCAAAGTAAGGAATTAGTCCTGTAGCTAGCAAACAATCATGTTAGCATATTTCGTACTGAGATTACTGTTCTAAAACCTGTTCTTGAGTTTAAAATAATAAATACTGCTGTCATTGGCTTATTTTCTGCCCTGAGTTTAAGACAAGGTCTTAGCATTTCCAAGAACAAATCCAAGAGCTTTATGTTCAAGAATCTAATTTCTTCTTAACCTTTGGCTTAAGGAGAAACATAAGAAATAACGCAATAACATTTCCAATAACCTTTTTGAGGAATATGAACTTTGCTTAACTTTCTTCACAAGTCTATAGGTAAGGAAAAATGGCAGTAAAGAAGACATTTCTTCTTAAGAGTGTTTTGTGAATCTGGGCCCAGGGGCCGGATTAAAAAAAGTAGGAAATGAATGCACTCCCTACTGTAAGTCACTCTGTATAAGAGCGTATGCTAAATTATGTAAATGTCAAAATGGCTACCCCAGCAATTGTAATTTTTGTTGTAAAATTATATTTGTTTCCGTTTCGTTTTAAACGTGTGTTTTTTTGGCAAGTTGTTGACGTTAAGTGTCATTTTTTTTATTTAAAAAATCCTAAGTACATCTGTGCTCCCATTTGTCTATATTTCTTGGAGATCCTTTGAATGGTAACATTGTGTGATACTCTCAACTCATCACATGGTATAAGCAGATTCATAACTTTTATAACACCTAAAATGAATGTCACTTTACTAAGGTGTCTGTGCACACTCTATATGGGCATATGACATGGTTATGACAACCATCATTCCGTTCAGTGTAATAATGTGACACAGAGATTAGTAAATTACATTACATCCTGTTAAAACATCTGGTATGCAGACTCTTATGCAGCATGTAATAACATATGACATAAGTTGTCACGCAGACTGTAAAATAGTAGTTGTTATTAACCGTTGACAGAGCATATGACAACAGGATGAACAGTCATTTTCAGAACCCATTATAATCAGTTGCATAACATATCATGCAGTGACTCTTAACTAATTACAACAACTTTTGACAACTTATGACAAAAGTTATAAGGGCTTTGTGTATGCATGCATAAGGACACCTACAGTAAAGTTTTACCAAATAATTATTAAGTGAGGTCAGTCGTCCCTTCACCATGCACAAAATGTAATAGCTGTATAATTTGTATATAATAACAGAGTCCTGTGAAGAGATACTGTATACATTATCATGACAGAAGTGACAAACTCAAACCATTCTTTAAACAAAGTTTCCCTAATATCTACCAAAATATATACACTGTCAACAGGGGTTAAATCAGTGATAGAACAAACTCAATATATGACAGGATGAACAGTCATTTTTAAAACCAATTATAACCGGTTTTATAACATCTTATGCAGTAAATTATGATTCATTAAACCTAGTTATGACAGCTTATTACAAATGTTATAATGTGTTTTATAAACTGGGTAGTTTGGACCCTGGTTGATGATTGGCTGAAAGCCATGGTATATCAGACCGTATACCATGGGTATGACAAAACATGTATTTTTACTGCTCTAATTATGTTGGTTACCAGTTTATAATAGCAATAAGGAACCTCTGGGGTTTGTGATATGTGGCCAATATACCACACGTTGTGTCGTGCATAAGAACAGCCCTTAGCCGTGGTATATTGGCCATATATCACACCCCCTCTGGCCTTAATATAACTGTTATAAGGCTTTATGAATGCATACATAAGAACACCTACAGTAAAGTGTTACCAATTATTTTACAGCACTTACAACCCATGAAAATCTGAAATCAGAAAATCCACAACAATTTACACATATCACAGGATACAAAGACAATGTCAGTTTCATTAAGCACAAATGAATTTACCCTGCGTGAGAAAGGCCCCACATGGTCCCAGCTGACTATGAAAGATAGGTATCGTTTGTCGAGAAGTGTTTATGCTTATGGCACAACGCCACTTCTTGATTCTGTGTACTTTGAACCTGTAGAGGGTGTGGTGTTGGACAGAGGTCAGGAAGAGATTGTCTGTCCAATCAGAGGCAATCTTTACTGCCATTGACGGCAAGTTTTACAGTATGTCTAGAAAACACTATTCTCATACTCATTGCCCTAACTAAAGCGAAGAAAACAATATAAAAATAATAATAATAATAATAAATAAATAATAGTTGGGCACACAATGTCAACATGAATTATACCTGGTACGGACACCAGTTTCTGGAGCTCCTTCTTGAGGCGAGTGATTTCCTTACACAGCTGAATGTCATCCATCCTAAAGACATAAACATTGAATTATTTAAAAACCCTGCCTTATTCAAAATGTATTGAACCTTTTATTTAACTAGGCAAGTCAGTTAAGAACAAATTCTTATTTTCAATAATGGCCTAGAAACAGTGGGTCAGGGGCAGAACGACTGATTTTTTACCTTGTCAGCTCAGGGATTCGATCTTGCAAGCTTTCGGTTACTAGTCCAACGCACGAACCACTAGGCTATTCAGCAAATGGTCCAATCTAAGTTTACATGTATTTTCTTATTTTTTCTTGTCATTTAGCAGAAGCTCTTATCCAGAGCGACTTACAATAGTGAGTGTATACATTTTCAATACCGTTAACCCAGTATCACAGCATCACAGAGCCTACAGACACCCATTACTGTCAGCTAACTGAGAGCCTCACCTCCTCTACCTTTCTACCTGTCAGACAGGATGAACCTGCGGTGGGCAACAGCTTTAAACAGAATGCCTGACTTATTAGATATTTCAGATTCTAAACAGTGTCATCAAAGGCTAAAAACAAGATCCAATTATTAAAAGCAGTGTCGGGCTTCCTTACAGTGTGTCACGACATCCTCCGAAGTCGGTCCCTCTTCTTGTTCGGGCGGCGTTCGACGTCACCGGCCTTCTAGCCATTGCCGATCCACTTTTCATTTTCCATTTGTTTTGTCTTTGTTTTACACGCCTGGTTTCAATTTCCCAATTACATGTTCATTATTTAACCCTCTGTTTTTCTCCATGGTTTTTGTGAGCGATTGTTTTATTGTAAGTTTGGTCCGATCTTTGTGGGCTTGGTATTACTTCATGTATTTATCTCTGCTGTCCTGCGCCTGACTCCTCTGCACCAGCTACACCCAGAACCTTACACAGTGCCTGTGCCAAAACCTCTCTTCTCCAATGAATGAGGAAAGGATTTACCTCCCTCCCTCCATGTAACACTTTCCAAGCATTGCGATACAGTGCAATACAGGGAGTGGGACTAGGCGCTCTGCTCCATGTGGTTCAACTTTTTCAGCCTGGGACCCAAATTAGAAATTCTGTGTTTTCCTGGGACCCAAGCTGATGAAAACATGCAACTATATGTAAATATCTGTACATTTAATTGCCCTTATGCCTAAAACAAATGCAATACAGACAAAAACAAATGACAATGAAATGAAGTACCCATATAAATTGCCATTCATGTGTATTTTTCCCCATTAAAAACACTCGTACATATCTGTCTAGATTGGAACAGTTGCTGTTAAAATACAATCAATTATTTTCATTCTGAACTGGAATAAACTGATTGATCACATCACACAGATGTAGACCAGAAAACAAAACAAAACACACACACACACACACACACACACACACACACACACACACACACACACACACACACACACACACACACACACACACACACACACACACACACACACACACACACACACACACACACACACACACACACACACACACACACACACAGTCCTAATGAGAGGTGTGTGGCTGGTTGAAGTTTTCAACAAGTCTCTATTCTGGGCTTAGTTTTTGACAGTGCAACCCTAAGGTCATGCTCAGCATTGAGTGTGTTTCTCTACTTGTTTTTATTTTTTTAATTTATTTTAAGAGTTGAGAACCCTGACTCGCATAGGTATGTTGTGCCAAACGGGACCAGAACATCTACTGCTTTCTCAGCCAGCCAGGAGACCGAACTGTGTGAGTGTGTTTGCCTCAAAAAACATCTTCCTTCAATCAGTTTATTCCAGTTAAGAATAACAATTATTATTGTATTTTAACAGCAACAGTTCCAACCTAGACTAGGTTTCAACAATAATTTCTACAGTAAAATGTACAGTAGGCCTGATAATTTTTAATCTTCATCTGTACTGTTACTTAGGGTTGCACTGTTTCCTGAAGCATTCTGCTCTGTTCTGAAAGAACTCCCTGGGTTTACCGTCATGTTGTGGATGTTTGGTCAGGACGTGTCGTTTTGTTAATTTGTTCGTTATGCGAGTCTCATTACTAAGGACTTCCACACACAAAACACATTGTGGGGGCTCCTCGTTATAAGTTTGTATGAAAGAGAGAGAAACTCATCGCTGTATATGCGTTTCATGACAATTGAGCTCAGTCAGAACTTGTGGCTAGCATGAGTCCGTTTGATGACAGTGGTGAGTGATGGCGAGTGGGAATGACAAGTCAGTAGCTGAGACATCAGTAGGTTTATATTTGAACACATTTATGAAGATTTTACACTGTTGTGGAGAGATTCTTTACATGCAATAGAAATTAGCTGAAACATTTTTATGTAATTAATTTCATAATTCTTTTGGCCAAATTTCATATACACAAATGTAAATTTACAAACAGAAAACCGCATTTTCGTACCCTACAAAAATAAATTGAACTGTATTTTAAGACGGTTAAATGCTCTACTAACAAAAAAGCTGTTAGAATTGTAAGTATATGTATGTCCCTTAAGGTCCTTGTGTAATTGTAATGTGATATTGTACCCCCTAGCTCAATTGTCCATTGTTTGTAATCTATGTATGCTTGTGTTCCCTCATGTGCTTTATGTATTGATTTGTTGTTAATAAAAAATAATTTAAAAAAAAGATTGACAATAAAAAATACAAAAATAATAAGAAGAACATTTAAAAAAAAGACAACTCAGTAGCTGACAGCGTGTCATCAGCTGCCTGAACGACAGCGCTGCATTGTGTGTCGTGAAGTGATCTTCAAGAAAACTACAGAAAACAAGATCCGGTAAACCGCAAAGCACACGGGCATCTCCCTCTCACACTCGAGCAGCAGCCAAACTGAGCAGAGGCCGCTGCTTAAATTAAGCAGAAAGCGCATTGAACAGAGAGCGCACATGCACTTGGCCAAATCAATTCCTGTAATTAATCAAACAATTATAAATGTACACTGACACGTCATGACCCACCATTAACAGGTCCCGTGGGTCGCGACCCCTACTTTAAGAAAGGCGGCTCTAGATGCTGGAGAGTGGTGTCAAACAGACAGGGTACATCATCCATGACTAGGAGGATGAGACATCAGACCATGGGTTAGTTCTGGTCTCCTGCCACATGACACATTTCCCTTCTGAGGAACATCAGTGATGACTCATAGGTCAGTGTAGTGACGTACTGTAGAGCAGAACATTATTCATTCTGTAGTGTAGATAGAGCAGAACATCACTGCTGAGTGAGAGGGTCAGCTACAGTATCATCATTAGTAAGCTACATCATTGTTAACTCAGTGGCAGTGCTATAATTAGAATGTTGTGGACATGGCTACTGAGTGAGGGGTCAGCCCAGTGCCATCATTAAGAAGGGACAGCACTAGCTACTGAATAATGATGCTTTCAAGACAACTGGGAACGCTGAAAAAAACAAGGTCAAATCATGACGTCCGTGATCTTCAGGCCAGAAAGTGGGAGTTCTAGAAAGATGGATCCAAGTTGGATCTCGTTTTTTCAGAGTTCCTGGTTGTCTTGAACGCACTGTTGTCGGAAGTCATCGATTTCCGAGGTCCCAGTACCCAGCCTAGTGACCTCACTAGCAACTGAGTGAGAGGTCAGCCTAATGACATCAGTAAGAAGGGACATCACTAGCTACTGAGGGAGAGGGTCAGTTTAGTAGCATTATCAATAGGGAGGATTACAGGGAAAGTTTTTTTTTCACTACAGCTGAGAGGGACACTGCCCTAAGGTTTATACATTCACTCACTGTTGTAAGTTGCTTTGAATTCAATGGTTATAAAGATGAGCTGAAGAGAGACTGACTGCATCCCTTCTTATTTTTATAAGAACGGCATATATTACTTATTGTTACATTAAATACAGTAAATATTTGATTTGATTCGATTTGATTTATAGTTCATTGTTGGTTTACAGGTTGCCTAGATGAAGCTGAACCTTGACTTTTACAGTTTATACTGTAGTTTGAACCCATGCTACTCTATTCTTTATCTAAGACAATAAAGAGAATGGCAGGGCACTGTTCTTACGGTTCCCCCTGTCCGTAGGCCAACTGTAGCCCTCTGGTGATGGATTCGGGGTTCTGACTCCTAAACTTGAAATAGTGTTAATTATCACGTATCCTATTGAAGTATTGAGTGCTACTGTCTAGGGCCAACACCAGAAGTTTATGGTTCTCTGTAGGAGGAATGTACATGGTGGAGGCAATTAAGCTTGAAATGTATTGAGTAAAAGGAAGGGCTGAGTTGGGTAGCTGAGCCTACAGACATCCATCACTGTCAGCTAACTGAGAGCCTCGCCTCTCTACCTCCACTACCTCTCTACCTGTCAGACGGGATGAATAGGGACCTGCGGTGGGCAAGGTGCAGAATACAGATGATGTATGGCCCGAGGGGAACCACCGTATTCTACTTAAACAGATTATACTCCCTTCTATTCAATTATAATGAAATTGTTGAAGCAGCTTTGCTTCTTATCTTTGTTATCATTGTTATGAGTGGTGAGTTGAATGGGTTTTCTATAAACTTGATTTGATCACGGATGCTACTCATATTCCTGAATTGGCAACATACAGGGATCGTTACACTAACTACTTGCACTTTATATGCTCAGCTATTCTAATTAAAGTCTGATTAGATTACTGTGTTTCAAAGTCTTGGCTCTAAATGAATCACAGCTCATTCCCTGTCTCTGTGTCACAGTAAGGAAGGGAGAAGATGTCACTATAGTGCATTCTATACGGTTACGATGGTGTAGCACCAGTAAATATGCAGTATAATCATGCCCGAGTATAGACATTCCTGGATTACTCCTTTCATTCCTCTCTATTGGATCTGTCTCTTCTAACAGTGTACATAACTGTGAGCATGCATTCACACACACACAGATGTGTCCCTGTCTTGAGCTTAACCCTTCTAACAGTGTACATAACTGTGAGCATGCATTCACGCACACACAGATGTGTCCCTGTGTTGAGCTTAACCCTGACCCAAAAGCCTAGAAGGGATGAGAAAGCCAAGCCTATGGGTTCATAGCTTCAACCCCGCAGCACACACACACACACTTACACACACCAACTGGTTAATGGACTGATGAATGTTTTATTTTTTGTTCTCTTGCTTTGTTATTCTCCATGTTATGTCTTTCTCCGAGAAGCTACACAGGAAAGGGCTGAAAATATCCCATATTAATATAGGTAGCCTTAGAAATAGTGTTCATGAAATCAATCACTTGATAACATCAGATAACATTCATATATTAGCCATTTCTGAAACTCACTTAAATAAGTATTTTGATGATACAGCAATAGCAATACAAGGATAGATAGGATAGAATAGACAGAAATGCTTATGGGGGAGGTGTTGTTTTATATATATATTGGGTAGCTGATATATACAGTTGAAGTTGGAAGTTTGCATATACTTAGGTTGGAGTCATTAAAACTGATTTTTCAATCACACACATTTTCTTGTCCTAACTGACTTGCCAAAACTATAGTTTGTTAACATCTACTTCATGCATGACACAAGTAATTTTTCCAACAACTGTTTACAGACAGATTATTTCACTTATAATTCACTGTATCACACTTCCAGTGGGTCAAAAGTTTACATACACTTAGTTGACTGTGCCTTTAAACAGCTTGGAAAATTCCAGAAAATTATGTCATGGCTTTAGAAGCTTGGCATAGGCTAATTGGCATAATTTGAGTCAGTTGGAGGTGTACCTGTGGATGTATTTCAAGGCCTACCTTCAAACTCAGTGCCTCTTTGCTTGACATCATGGGAAAATCAAAAGGAATCAGCCAAGACCTCAGACAACAAATTGTAGACCTCCACAAGTCTGGTTCATCCTTGGAAGCAATTTCCAAACGCCTGAAGGTACCACATTCATCTGTACAAACAATAGTACGCAAGTATAAACACCATGGGACCATGCAGCCGTCATACCACTCAGGAAGGAGACGCGTTCTGTCTCCTAGAGATGGACGTACTTTGGTGCGAAAAGTGCAAATCAATCCCAGAACAACAGCAAAGGACCTTGTGAAGATGCTGTAGGAAACAGGTACAAAAGTATCAATATCCACAGTAAAACTAGTCCTATATTGACATAACCTGAAAGGCCGCTCAGCAAGGAAGAAGCCACTGCTCCAAAACCGCCATAAAAAACAGACTACGGTTTGCAACTGCACATGGGGATTTTTTGGAGAAATGTCCTCTGGTCTGATGAAACTGTTTGGCCATAATGACCATTGTTATGTTTGGAGGGAAAAGGGGGAGGCTTGCAAGCCGAAGAACACCATCCCAACCGTGGAGCACGGGGGTGGCAGAATCATGTTGTGGGGGTGCTTTGCTGCAGGAGGGACTGGTGCACTTCACAAAATGGATGGCATCACGAGGAAAGAATATTATGTGGATATATAGAAACAACATCTAAAGACGTCAGTCAAGAAGTTAAAGCTTGGTCACAAATGGGTCTTCCAAATGGACAATTACCCCAAGCATACATCCAAAGTTGTAGCAAAATGGCTTAAGGACAACGAAGTCAAGGTATTGGAGTGGCCATCACAAAGCCCTCACCGCAATCCTATTGAAGTTTGTGTGCAGAACTGAAAAAGCTTGTGCGAGCAAGGAGGTCTACAAAAATGACTCAGTTACACCAGCTCTGTCAGGAGGAACGGGCCAAAATTCACCCAACGTATTGTGGCTACCCAAAACATTTGACCCAAGTTAAACAATTTAAAGGCAATGCTACCAAATACTAATTGAGTGTATGTAACCTTCTGACCCACTGGGAATGCGATGAAGGAAATAAAAGCTGAAATAAGTAATTCTCTCTACTATTATTCTGACATTTCACATTCTTAAAATAAAGTGGTGATCCTAAGTGACCTAAAACAGGGAGTTTTTACTGAGATTAAATGTCAGGAATTGTGAAAAAGTGAGTTTAAATGTATTTGGCTAAGGTGCATGTAAACTTCCAACTTCTACTCTCTCTCATATATATATATATATATATATATATATATATATATATATATATATATATATATATATATATTCAAAGCCATATCCCTGTAAGGCTTAGAGAAGATCTCATGTCAAGACGATCTCATGTCAAGTGTCACTGAAGTGCTGTGATTGCAGGTTCACCTGCCACATCTAAAGTTTATTATTTGGGGTTCTTGCTATAGGCCACCAAGTGCTAACACTTAGTTTCTAAATAATTTGTGTGAAATGCCTGATAGTGTATGTGATGTAAACATAGAGATATACTTCCTTGGAGACCTGAATATTGACTTGTTTTCATGAAAATGTCCGCTCAACAGGAAGCGTCTAGCTGTAACCAGTGTCTGTAAATGGTTCAGGTTATTAATCAACCTACCAGGTTGTTTACAAACACTAGAGGAACAAGATCATCCACATGTATTGATCACATTTTTACTAATACTGTAGAACCTTGTTCTAAAGCTGTATCCATACCCATTGGATGCGTTGATCACAATATAGTGGCTATAGCCAGGAAAGCCAAAGTTCCAAAAGCTGGGTTTAAAATGTGATGAATTTATGAAATTGCTTCTTCCAATTATTGATAAAAATGCACCTATTAAGAAACTGACTGTTAGATCTGTTAAGGATGCATGGATTGATGAGAAATTTAAAAACTGTACAGTGGCCTGCGAAAGTATTCACCCCTCTTGGCATTTTTCCAATTTTGTTGCCTTACAACCTGGAATTAAAATATATATTTTTTTGGGGGGGGGGTTGTATCATTTGATTTACACTGCATGCCTACCACTTTGAGGATGCAAAATATTTTTATTATGAAACAAACAAAAATGAAGACAAAAAAACTGAAAACATGGGCGTGCATAACTATTCAACCCCAACCCCCCAAAGTCAATACTTTGTAGGGCCACCTTTGGCAGCAATTACAGCTGCAAGTCTCTTTGGATATGTCTCTATAAGCTTGGCACATCTAACCACTGGGATTTTTGCCCATTCTTCAAGGCAAAACTGCTCCAGCTTTTTCAAATTGGATGGGTTCCTGCTGGTGTACAGCAATCTTTTCCTGCTGATGTACAGCTGTCTTTAAGTCATACCACAGATTCTCTATTGGATTGAGGTCTGGGCTTTGACTAGGCCATTTCATGGCATTTAAATGTTTCCTTTTAAACCACTCAAGAGTTGCTTTAGAAGTATGCTTCGGGTAATTGTCCTGCTGGAAGGTGAACCTCCGTCCCAGTCTCAAATCTCTGGAAGACTGAAACAGGTTTCCATCAAGAATTTCCCTGTATTTAGCGCCATCCATCATTCCTTCAATTCCGACCAGTTTCCCGACCAGTCCCTGCCGATGGAATAACATCCCCACTGGATTATGCTGCCACCACCATGCTTCACTGTGGGGATGGTTGATAAGGGAATTTATATGCTTAAAGGTAATGATTAAAGAATTCCACCCTAAAATGTAACTTTTAGTGATTATTAGTTTATGTAGCATGTATAATGAATAATTAAAGTACTAAACATAAGTCCAATAAGGTTTGGTAGAGACATGGGAGGGAGAGAAATGTGTGTGTGTGTGACTAAGAAGATACCAAGAACAATTCAACTGTGTATGACCTCACCATGCTAGAACTCTGAGAAACTTACAATAGGACAAGGAGTCCTTTCAAGGTTCCTCTAATCTCGGGGGAATTGAACTGTCGGCTTGGTAGTGATAAACAGTGGATACAACTCACCTACTGTTCGTGTGTATGTATGTGCTTAGGATATCTACTGTTTGTGTGGAGGTATGTGCGTAAGTAGGGAGTGAGTTATAAAATGGATGTCTTTGTATTATGGACTTCAGAACATTCTCGTGAATAAACTGTACGAGCCTTTTGCATAAGCTGAGTCTTTGCCTAATTATTATTAAACCCAGGGTCTTACAAACCTCTGGGATTGGTCAAAGCTATTGATTGTTAGTTATTATCATTGGGATTGATAATTCTCGTGACAATGGTGTTCTCGGGGTGATGAGAGGTGTTGGGTTTGAGCCAGACATAGTGTTTTCCTTGATGGCCAAAAAGCTACATTTGAGTCTCATCTGACCAGAGTACCTTCTTCCATATGTTTGGGGAGTCTCCCACATGCCTTTTGGGGAACAAACGTGTTTGCTTATTTTTTTCTTTAAGCAATGGCTTTTTTTCTGGCCACTCTTCCATAAAGGCCAGCTCTGTGGAGTGTACGGCTTAAAGTGGTCCTATGGACAGATACTCCAATCTCTGCTGTGAAGCTTTGCAGCTCCTTCCGGGTTTTCTTTGGTCTCTTTGTTGCCTCTCTGATTAATGCCCTCCTTGCCTGGACCATGAGTTTTGGTGGGCGGCTCTCTCTTGGCAGGATTGTTGTGGTGCCATATTCTTTCCATTTTTTAACAATGGATTTAATGGTGCTCTGTGGGACGTTCAAAGTTTCAGATATGTTTTTATAACCCATCCCTGATCTGTACTTCTCCACAACTTTGTCCCTGACCTGTTTGGAGAGCTCCTTGGTCTCAATTTTGCCGCTTGCTTTTTTGTCATTTCACTTCACCAATTTGGACTATTTTGTGTATGTCTATTACATGAAATCCAAATAAAAATCTATTTAAATTACAGGTTGTAAAGCAATAAAATATGAAAAATGCCAAGAGGGGTGAATACTTTTGCAAGGCACTGTATGGTTGAAAGAGATGGGGCAAAAGGAGTGGCTAATAAGTCTGGCTGCACATCTGACTGGCTGACTTACTGCAAATTGAGAATTGATGTGACTAAACTCAACACAAAGAAGAAGAAACTGTGTTAGGGAGCCAAGATCAATGATATAAAGAATGATGGAAAAATAATTGGAGTACTTTAAATTAATTTATGGGCAGAAAGACAAATTCATCTCCGTCTTTCATTGAATCAGATGGCTTATTCATCACAAAACCATTTGATGTGCCAATTATTTTAATGATTACGTCATTAGCAAAGTGGGCAAACTTAGACAAGAAATGCCAACAACGAACAGTGAGCCATTGTATTCATGCATAAAAAAAACATATAATGAAAGAAAAGCATTGTCATATTTCTTTTTAGTTAGTGCGGGCAAGGTGCAAAAATGATTGTTATCGATCAATAATGACAAACCTCCTGGCATTGACAACTACTGAGGAAGGTAGCTGACACTATAGCCACTCCTCTGTCATATATTTAATCTGGGTGTAGAGGGAAGTGTTTGTCCTCAGGCCTGCAGGGAAGCCAAAGTCAGTCGGCTACCCATGAGTGGTAAAGCGGCCTTTACTGGTTCTAAAAGCAGACCTATCTGCTTGTTGCCAGCTCTTAGCAAACTGTTAGAAAAAAATGGTGTTTGACCAAATACAATGCTATTTCTCTGTAAACAAACTGACAACATACTTTCAGCATACTTATAGAGAAGGGCACTCAACATGTACTGCACTGACACAAATGACTGATGATGTCACACCCTGATCAGTTTCACCTGTCCTCGTTATTGTCTCACCCCCCTCCAGGTGTCGCTTGTTTTCCCCAATGTATTTATTTCTGTTTCCTGTCTCTCTGTGCCAGTTCGTCTTGTATGTTAGTCAAGTCAACCAGCGTGTTTTTCCCCATACTTTTTTTCTATTCTCTTTGTGATAGTCCTCCTGGTTTTGACCCCTGCGTGACTCTGGACTTCTTTCCCGCCTGCCTGATCATCCTGCCTGGCCTGACCTTGATTCTGCCTGCCCTTTGGTACCTTTTGGACTCTGAACTGGTTTTGACCTTTTTGCCTGTCCACACCCATTCTCTTGCCTTCACCTATTGGATTAATTAATATTGTAAGACTCAAACCATCTGCCTCCTGTGTCTGCATCTGGGTCTCGCCTTGTGTCATGATAGATGATTGGTTGAAATTCATGAATAATAAGAATATTGTGGGAGCTGTACTGTTAGATTTCAGTGCAGAATTTGATATTATTGACCATAACTTGTTGTTCAGAAAACATATCTTTGAATGGACAGAAAATTGCTTTTCAACCACTGCCATATCATGGATTCAGAGCTATCTATATATTAAAACTGAATTCATTTGATGTTTGATTTTTGCAGTTTGCTGTTCGCTCAACATATAGAAATGAGAAGCAGGCCAGAGTTTAGGCACCATATTGCAGAGGTGGAGAGAAACAACATCAGCGATAATCTGAAAAACTCTCTCCATCATGTCAGATGGCTCCACAGACAGTTCTGTGAAAGAGGAGGAGTTAGTTTGTCAGATTCTGTCACAAGGGCAAGATCAAGTCGGTGGAGAAGACAGACGCGGCACACATAAGCAACGCCATCAGTGCCATCATGGAGGGAGTGGGGGAGCAAGTTGGTCGCTCTTGGAACAGATGGAGCTGCTGTGATGACCGGAGCCAAGAATGGTGCGGTCAGCCGGCTGAAGGGGGACAGGGCCTACATCACCGGCATCCACTGTATGGCACATCGCCTTGAACTGACCTTTTCTGATGCCATCCGGTCCAACTTGGCAAACCTGGTAAACAGCTTCCAGGCTCTTGGGCACACACCACTGGCGCCCATCAGAATTGGCGGGACCCGATGGGTAGGACACCTATTGCGTGCACTGGACCACTTCCTGCGAGGTTACCAGGGGTTTGTCCAGCACCTGGAACAGGTAGTGGCTCTAGATTGCTATGCTAAGTACTCCAAATGTCATCATCAATATGTAATGTCCAGTAATAACAACAAACACGGTTACAATTAGTAACATCATGTTTCAATGCTTTATGCACTGATAAAATGTGTCATATCTAATATATATATTTTTTTTGGACGGCAATTAATTGTCTATTTGTATGTCTTTGTTCTTTATCCATTTCAGATTCAATCTGCTGATGCCCAAAATGTCTGACGTGTCCAGCAGGCCAAGGCCAGTAAATACTACTGCGAGGGAGGCTGTTGTTATCCGCTTCTGTGGCTTCCTGCATGACACACTAACACACTTGAGCATCCTGTCCGCCTATCTGCAGAGGTCCACCATCACCATAGCAGAAGCCCACAGCTCCTTGTGCTCAACACAGGCTGTACTTAAGAAGTACAAAACCAGGTATGTTTATTTAAGCTGCAATAAGAAATACTTAAGTGAATTAAGAGAAAGGATTACGTCAATAAGACAGGGAGTGAGAGTGTGTTGTAAAGGAAAATTCTGAAAGGATGGTAAAATGAGCCTTTTCTCATCAGAGAAGGGCCCATGATGAAAGGCCACAATGGCCAACAGATGAGGGAATTTCGCTGACCAGAGGTGACAGCAAGACGCTCATCACCTCACAGGACAAAATGCTTGACAGGCGAGTGGAGAGTATGACTGACAGGTTCCAGTACACCAGTATAGGGGTCCTGTGTGCCACCAAGTTGGTCAGCTTCACCAACTGGCCAGAGTCAGGACATGCAGCAGGTTACTCTGTTTTCTATTACAGGGCAGTCAGGTTAGATTCAGGATCATATTTTTATAGTTTGAGAATTTAAACTGCATGATGCTTGTTGTAATGTATTCAATTATTCTAGAATTTGGAGACACTGAACTGGGAACCCTGGTGGACCATTTCAAGCCTGTCCTGGAGACCTCTGGCATCCATGTGGAAAGGATCCCTTTACCAGTGGACTGTCCTGGAGACCTCTGGCATCCATGTTGAAAGGATCTCTGACCCGTGGACTGTCCTGGAGACCTCTGGCATCCATGTTGAAAGGATCCCTGCCCAGTGGACTGTCGTGGAGACCTCTGGCATCCATGTTGAAAGGATCCCTGACCAGTGGACTGTCGTGGAGACCTCTGGCATACATGTTGAAAGGATCCCTGACCAGTGGACTGTCCTGGAGACCTCTGGCATCCATGTTGAAAGGATCCCTGACCAGTGGACTGTCCTGAAGGTGCCGATGTACCAAGGGCCCCAGTACCTGCAGAAGATGTCCTGGTTCCGTGTCAACAGCAGCCATCAGCATTCCTGCCCTGATTTGCTAGCATTGGTTGACCTGGTCCTGTCCTTCCCTGCCTCCACAGCTGAATGTGAAAGCGGTTTTAATACCATGAAACGGGTGAAAACCGATTGGCGGTCCAACCTAATGTCTGATACACTGTCAGATTTCCTTATGGTCCAGCTGTCCTCTCCAGAGATCAGGGAGTATGGTCCGATAAAAGCTGTGATTCTGTGGCACCAGGACTCTGTCAGGAGCAGGAGGCCAGACTTCATGGACTGTGCAAAGAGGCTGATTGCGGTAGAGAGTGAGGAGTCTGAGGTTTAAGTTTATTACAATGATTTAAGCATCTGATAGGTTTACAAAACCTTCAAATGTACTTTTATATTTCATCCTTAAGTACATTTAATAGCCAATACTTCAGTAGAATTTTGAGTTCAAGACTTCTTCAGTTGTATTCAGGCTGGGAAATTAAATCGAGCCACAGCCAAAATTAACCAGCATCTGATAAGTCTCTTTGACCTGTATTTTATCAGGGTATTTCTACTCAAAGTAAAGGATTTGTAGATGTGTTTCCCCTTTGTATCAGGAGAACACCAGTTCTATGTCCACTGCACTTCTCATAATTGTATCATTTTTGCACTCTGGACAGCACTTTGGGTCAACTACAGTTGTTTTTAAATGTGCTCTACAAATACACTTGATTTGATTAACTGTTGATCAATATATTAAAATAATTTTGTTTCAAATTCTGCTCTGGCCTCCTTTAAGTTTGTATTCAACATAATACCTTATCTCAATGAAATGTACTGAAATGAATGTATATTTGACCCACAAAGGCAATTTATTATTTTGGCTGGTAAAAAAAGATGCTTTTCTACCAGTCCCCTTGGCAGGTGAGCCAAAAAATACATTTTGGACACTAGTTACACACACACACACAAGCACACCACCCTGCTATTCAGAATAATACGTGACAATACAGTAGAATTATCTAGATTAGAGATATCCAGAGTAGAGCTATCCAGATTAGAGGTAACTGACATACAAGACACTCACATGTATCTGAGTTCTGACTCTCTTCTGACCAGCACATCTCGAATCCTGTCAATCTTGAAAAGCTCTCCCTCGATGTCATCTATGGTGATGGTGGAGTCTGCCATGGAGACGATGTCCTCTTCTGATCAGAGAGGAGGACAGACAAAAGTTCAGTTTTTCTATTCAACTTCTTTCCAGACCTACATTTTGGAATGATATGGATATGGTAGAACAGGTAGGCCAACGGGTGCTCACCCGCAACCATACACACACACACACACTTGGGTTGGCATAGCAACACTGTGACAGGATAAAGCTGGCAAACGCATAAAGATGGCTGTATGACACAACATGTCCTACTGTAGCATCATGGATAAGGTAGCTTGGGACCAGATCATCATCTCTGTATGCTGCCCAGCAAAACATTGATTTTGTCTGGTTCAATGCAGGCTAAGGAATTCAATTAGGGTTTGTTCCAGGCTTAATCAAATACACACACAGCAAAAACTGAAAAACAGAGAGACATGCTTCTTAAAATCTAGCCAGGGCCTAACGCTTTTGCTGTGATGAAAGCAATTCATTAAAAGTCACAAAATCTACGCTTTGGCAGCAAGTTGGAGGCTTCTTCCTCAGTCATTGTTATGAGAAACGTTAGAGGTAAAAAAAACTTTTCAGCCTTTGAGTACAAAGACTTTTTAGCAATTCCCCAACGTTTGAGAAGTAGAGTTAGAAGAACTGTGTTCCTTGTAATTACTGTTGATGGTCTGAACCCATGGACACTCTGGGGAACCATTTGAGAAAAGAGTTGACTGTCTGAGTGCTCTGGTGCAGACAGTGCTCTGGTTCACAGTGAGTAAATGAGAGCGTGAGAGCGAGCGAGCGAGAGAGAAAGTTTGCGCACGAGCGAGTCTGCCTCTGTGTCCTACCTCCCTCACCCCCAGTGGGCTTTGAGCAGAATATAAATCACCAAGAAAAATAGATCCATGTATGAACAGCTACTTATGGGGTTTTATAGCGGCAGCCAGACATCAGCAAAAGGAAATACCTAACAGAATGACATTACAATAAATACTTGTGTGTATATCAATGTGCATTTCTTGAATTTATGCAGGGCACATAAGTTACTTTATAAGTTACTTTATAACATTTACTTGGCTTTTTACTACTTTGGTAACCAGAGTGTAATTACTACGGGTAGTTTACCACCCTTTACCACTATTCCATCTAACCTGCTGTTACACATTGTGATCATAGACAGTGTATTTATTATAAGCTTCGCCACATCTCAGCCGCTATATCTAACCCGTTTGTCTGTCTGCCCCGAGCTGTTAACATCAAGCTTTGTTTTCCCTCAGAGTCGCAACAACTAGTGTGGGATGGAGCCAGTACAAAACATTTCAGCTTCAGACCCACTGCAGAATTTCAAATCGAGCCAAACACTCTGCCATGAAATCAAACATTCCACTGCTTCCACCTCCCCGACTCCCTATTGCTTTCGCAGATTTATGCCTACTAGTTGCACAAATGAGGATTATACATGTATTTACCATCTGATCCTAGATCAGTATTTATTGATCAAACATTCAACTACATCCACAACTACCTATTTCTTTCGCAGAAAAGTCACAGGAAAAAAAACGGATTATATATGGATTTAACTTTATTTACTGATCCTAGACCTGTCAGAAAGATCAGTAATTCCGTGATGAAGGCGTATTGAGGTATGCTGCTGAGTGTCCTGCATGCCAAAATACTGTGTTAGCTTGCTGAGCTAAAGGAAGTCAGAGGTTCAACAGCTCAGTCAGTCTGCCTTCTCTTCCTCCGAGTCTCTTCTGAGTCTCGTCTGCTGGTGTCTTGGTTCCCTAGCGGCTCTGCTAACTAACTCTCCCCCGCTGTTGAGCTGCTCTGTGTTGAGCCCGACTAACTGAGACACCAGCTGGGCTGCGGATTGAGAAACCTCACACCACCACCACCGACTGAACAGAGAATCTGATAGTCTCATCCCACAGGAGGAAGAGGGAGACGGTCTACTTTGATACTCTTTGCAATGACAAATACATACAAGATGTGTGTTTTGTCTGGAAGTCAATTGACAATAAAGCTGAGAGAGAAGGAGAGGGGAAGAGCTCAAGAGAGAGAGAGAGAGAGAGAAAGAGAGAGCGAGAGAGAGAGAAAGAGAAATAAGGAGATATATCCTTTTCACCTCGTCACACATAGGCTAGCCCCAGGGATGGCAGGCTGGACTGGGCTTGATGTGCAGAACCAGATATAACATCCTTTGAGGGAGCTGAAAGGAAGAGAAGAGGTGTACTCTAACTAGTACTAGCGGTGCGTGGGGAAAATCAGGCCTCCCAAGTGGCGCAGTGGTCTAAGGCACTGCATTGCAGTGCTAGCTGTGCCACTAGAGATTCTGGGTTCGAGTCCAGGCTCTGTCCAGGAGACCCATGGGGCGGTGCACAATTGGCCCAGCGTCGTCCGGGTTAGGAGGGTTTGGCCGGTAGGGATGTCCTTGTCCCATCGCGCACTAGCGATGTTGCGGGTCGGGAGCAGTGCACACCTACATGGTTGCCAGGTGTACGGTTTCTTCTCCGACACATTGGTGCGGCTGGCTTCCGGGTTAAATGGGCATTGTGTCAAGAAGTAGTGTGGCTTGGTTGGGTTGTGTTTCGGAGGACGCACGACTCTTGACCTTCGCCTCTCCCGAGTCCGTACGGGAGTTGTAGTGATGAGACAAGACTGTAACTACCAATTGGGGAGAAAAAGGGGTAAAAAGCCAAGCCCCCTGTCCCCCCATCCACAAAAAAGCCATAATACAACATATATAGCATGTGCAGTAACAGACAGTTACCTGGCCTATAGAATGGTCAAGCTAGTTAATGTTTCCGACATTTTCGGACCACTAAACAACTATTGATTTAGAACCACAGAAAACAGGAGCTGCCTCCACTATTGCAGCACCATTTCAACTTCAACATCATCAAATCACCTCTGCTTAGTCTAATACAGTGACGCCTAAAAGACGGCAAAAACAATTTACTCCAATCAACGTAAGCTAAATACGATGTGGCTGTCCATGGTTCTGATTTCTGTGTGTGCGCACATTCGGGTAAGTAGAGAAACATGTTGACTCACCCTACTTGTAGAGCAAAGCCAATGCCATCCTCCTCTCTTTCATGTTGACAAAACGGTCTATCACTCTGTCATGCAGTACATGCTTTTATATTTTGTTGTCCTATGCTACCTGGCTAAAATGCTTGCTCGCTAGCCTAACTTCTATTCATAGGAAACGTTGGCTCGTTAACATTAGCCTTCTACATCCGGCTACATATTGAACTCAAATTGTATTTGTCACATGCGCCGAATACAACACTGGGGAAACTGCCGTAGCAGAGAGAACAGTCTATGACTGGGGTGGCTGGAGTCTTTGACAATTTTTAAGGCTTTCCTCTGACACCACCTGGTATAAAGGTCCTGGATGGCAGGAAGCTTGGCCCCGGTAATGTACTGGGCCGTACGCACTACCCTCTGTAGTGCCTTGCGGTCGGAGGCCGAGCTGTTGCCATACCAGGGAGTTATGCAACCCGTCTCAGGTCAGGGGCACAAGAATGTATGAATTAATGGTTGGATCAGAATTGCCATTATAATCATTGGCCAGTTCGGAGAAAAAGGTAAAAGCACAAGTACAAATCCCTATCTCTATCCATGGCTAATTTAGGAAAGGGCCCATTTTAGCTAGCTGGCTAATTAGCCAAAGGAGGACAACAACACAACGAGATGCAGCAATTCAAGTTTTTCTATCAATGACGTATCAATGGGATTTGAGAGCATACTTTGTTATGGTGCACCAGGACCATTCACAGTTGAGCTGGCTCAGTTTAGCTCAACGCTGATTGGGAGACCAGATGCTCGCTGGCTTCCTTTGCATTCAATGCTACGGGTGGCAACAATATCATAGTCGTTTGGACCAGACAGCTTCAGATAGATTGCCTACACGTAGAGAGACAGAGGGGCGCTGTTTCGCTCGCTCGGATCCTTTCTCCTGTGAGATACATTCAGCCTCTTGCGAATTAAAGGAAAATTATGAAACACAGAGAGACTAAAGATAAATTATTGTATGTTATTTGTTTTCTTCTGTTTTTTGCGGAAGTCTGGCTTACATGACACTGCTGACTAGGCTCTGTGACCTTTGGCTTGTACTGAGAGAGTTAAAAAGCTGAAGAAAAGAGACTTGATGACTATCAGCAGTGTATATCCACTCATATCCCTTTGGCATCTGTCAGCATTGTATTGTGTACAAGCCTGAGACTTCCAAAGAGCCAAAGCACTCAGCTTTCTCAGCCAGGCACAAAGGATGAATACTTAGCTATATGAATCTTCACAGAGCCGCTCAGCTGTGTTACTATGACACACTTCCTGATGTGACCCGCTACGACAGCACTTACGTCAAGACAGCCATGGCACTTTTACTCCGGAGGGAGGGGTAGTCTCATCATAAAGACTGATTAGTTGACTCTGGATCTTAAAAACTTCAAACTTCATTCAAGTAAACCTGACAACACTCCCAACATCCCCTAAAGTTCAAACCTCTCTCTCTATAACTCTATTGTCTTTAGCATCCCATACCCATCCCTCCTCTGACCTACACTTCCCCCCCTGTCAAGGACAATACACGTGGCACGTTGGGATTTCAAAATGCCACAACAGGCTTCCCAAAAGCCATCAGTGAGAGGTTCACTGTGTACCCAGCCTCCGGCGCCCATTTCCTTGACAGCCATCATCACGTCTGGGGCTGAGAGGTTGGTCGGGTCTGGTGTTACTAGGCGGCATGTTCACACCCATTCACTAAGGGAAAGAGATCAGGGCTGGAGGGGGTCATTCCTGGAGTTAGAGCCAGGGTCACTGTGAGAGTGCATAGCGAAAGCGTGTGTGTAATAGTGTGTGTGTGTGTGTGTGTGTGTGTGTGTGTGTGTGTAGAGAGGAAGAAATGGATAATAGAGATACTGGAAGAACAGTCATCCAATTCCTCTGCAAAGCTTCTCATGTTGAGACAACTACTACCTGTCTTTCAACCTCGCTCTGTGGAACTAACTTTAAAAGTTTGACTGTGGGTCGCTCTAAGTCCATGTCTCTCACCCTCCCTAAGAGAATGTCTAGCACACTGTCACTTGAGGACACTGCTGCATCTGTTAGCCGACCGTTACCACAGTGGGATTGAAACAAGGCCTCAAATTACTGTCTTTCTTCTCCTCCTTCTGTCCCTTATCCCCCCCCCCCCTCCATCAGTCTGGGCGGTTTTCTTCTTAATGAGGTAGATATCACACAGTGACGGACTAACGGACAGGGAGGATGGGAGGGAGAGAAGAGGGAGGGAAGTAAGGAGGAAGGGTAGAAGGAGGGAGAGATGAGGGCATGAGAAGACCGGAAATAAAGAGAGAGAGGGGTAGAGGGGAAAGATAGAGAAAGACAGGGTGAGAAAAAGAGAGAGAGATAGAGAGAAAAAATATATATATATAGAGGGAGAGAGAGATATAGAAAGAGAGAAAGAAAGAAAGAAAGAAAGAAGGAAGGAAGTGCAGTAATAGCCTACATGGACTTTGATTGAAGAGAAATAGAAGATAATGACTAAAACAATAAAGTGTTTAAGTTACAAATAAATTATATCAATTATTCTCAACAAACAAACACTTTCCTATTCCTTTTGTTGTTGAAACATGAAAGCAAAAGGAGAATGACTCTGAGAGAATTGTTAATGTAATGATATGAAGTGTGGGAACAGTGTGTCCCCAGCCTTGCAAAACGGACACTCGCAATGTTCTCTTCCATTCTTAATGTCTTGTTAAGTCTCATCATCTATAATTTGGGGTGCAATTTACTGACTATAATGGCGTACACCCTGTGACTGTACACATTATTCTAAAACACGTTATTTAAAAAACTCACATATGGCTTTACATCACCTGCCATCACATGGTTGGAGAGTTACTTATCCAATAGAACCCAGAGAGTATTCTTCAATGGAAGTTTCTCTAACATCAGATATGTACAGTGTGGTATCCCTCAGGGCAGTTGCCTTGGGTCGTTACTCTTCTCTATTTAAAAAAATGATTTGCCACTTGTCTTACAAGATGCTAAAATTACTATCTATTCTGTTGATTGCACACTCACCACATCTGCACCTACTGCTAGTGAGCTCACTGAGACTCTTAGCAAGCTTAGCAAGGAGTTACAGAGTCAGAATGAGTCATTAACAATAAACTGGCCTTATATATATCTAAAAACTAAACCTCAAATGGAGTTGTGCATGAAGGTGGTGACCATTGAACAAGTTGAAGAAGCTGAACTCCTAGGAGTGACATTGGATGGTCAGTTATCATGGTCAAGTCATATTGAACAACGTTGTTGTAAAGATGGGGAGAGGTATGTCTGTTACAAAAATATGTTCTGCATTTTTGACACAAGTGTCCCACAACTGTTCGGGCTTGATCACCGTCTGGTAATATGGCCAGGTGGAGCAAAGAAAGACCTATTAAAGCTGCAGTTGGCTCAGAACAAAGCAGCATGCCTTGCCCTTAACTGCACACACAGAACTAACATCATCAACATGCATCATAGTATTTCATGTTTGAGCGTTTAGGAGAAACTGACTACTTCTCTTGTGTGTTTGAAAACGCCTAACCATTTGAATAATCTATTTGCATACACTTCAAACAGACATACACCGTACATACTGCAGCTGACACACCACTATGGGTTTCTTCACTGTACCCAAACCAAAAACACATTTAATGCGTCACTCAGTTACAGTGTCTTCGGAAAGTATTCCGACTTTTTCCACATTTTGTTACGTTTCAGCCTTATTCTAAAATGTATTAAATAAAACAATATCCTCAGTAATCTACACACAATACCCCATAATGACAAAGCAAAAACTGTTTTTTCAAAATTTTTGCAAATGTATTAACAGTAAAAAACAGAAATACCTTATTTACATAAGTATTCAGACCCTTTGCTATGAGACTCGAAATTGAGCTCAGGTGCTTCCTGTTTCCATTGATCATTCTTGAGATGTTTCTACAACTTGATTGGAGTCCACCTGTGGGAAATTCAATTGATTGGACATGACTTGGAAAGGCACACACCTGTGTATATAAGGTCCCACAATTGACAGTGCATGTCAGAGTAAAAATCAAGCCATGAGGTCGAATGAATTGTCCATAGAGCCCCGAGATAGGATTACAGTGGGGCAAAAAAGTATTTAGTCAGCCACCAATTGTGCAAGTTCTCCCACTTAAAAATATGAGAGAGGCCTGTAATTTTCATCATAGGTACACTATGACAGACAAACTGAGAAAAAAATAATCCAGAAAATCACATTGTAGGATTTTTAATGAATTTATTTGCAAATTATGGTGGAAAATATGTATTTGGTCAATAACAAACAAGCAAGATTTCTGGCGCTCACAGACCTGTAACTTCTTCTTTAAGAGGCTCCTCTGTCCTCCACTCATTACCTGTATTAATGGCACCTGTTTGAACTTGTTATCAGTATAAAAGACACCTGTCCACAACCTCAAACAGTCACACTCCAAACTCCACTATGGCCAAGACCAAAGAGCTGTCAAAGGACATCAGAAACAAAATTGTAGACCTGAACCAGGCTGGGAAGACTGAATCTGCAATAGGTAAGCAGCTTGGTTTGAAGAAATCAACTGTGGGAGCAATTATTAGGAAATGGAAGGCATACAAGACCACTGATAATCTCCCTCGATCTGGGGCTCCACGCAAGATCTCACCCCGTGGGGTCAAAATGATCACAAGAACGGTGAGCAAAAATCCCAGAACCACACGGGGGGACCTAGTGAATGACCTGCAGAGAGCTGGGACCAAAGTAACAAAGCCTACCATCAGTAACACACTACGCCACCAGGGACTCAAATCCTGCAGTGCCAGACGTGTCCCCCTGCTTAAGCCAGTACATGTCCAGGCCCGTCTGACGTTTGCTAGAGAGCATTTGGATGATCCAGAAGAAGATTGGGAGAATGTCATATGGTCAGATGAAACCAAAATATAACTTTTTGGTAAAAACTCAACTCGTTGTGTTTGGAGGACAAATAATGCTGAGTTGCATCCAAAGACAACCATACCTACTGTGAAGCATGGAGGTGGAAACATACTGCTTTGGCGCTGTTTTTCTGCAAAGGGACCAGGACGACTGATCCGTGTAAAGGAAAGAATGAATGGGGCCATGTATCGTGAGATTTTGAGTGAAAACCTCCTTCCATCAGCAAGGGCATTGAAGATGAAACATGGCTGGGTCTTTCAGCATGACAATGATCCCAAACACACCGCCCGGGCAACGAAGGAGTGGCTTCGTAAGAAGCATTTCAAGGTCCTGGAGTGGCCTAGCCAGTCTCCAGATCTCAACCCCATAGAAAATCTTTGGAGGGAGTTGAAAGTCCCTGTTGCCCAGCAACAGCCCCAAAACATCACTGCTCTAGAGGAGATCTGCATGGAGGAATGGGCCAAAATACCAGCAACAGTGTGTGAAAACCTTGTGAAGACTTACAGAAAACGTTTGACCTCTGTCATTGCCAACAAAGGGTATATAACAAAGTATTGAAATAAACTTTTGTTATTGACCAAATACTTATTTTCCACCATAATTTGCAAATAAATTCATTAAAAATCCTACAATGTGATTTTCTGGATTTTTTTTTCTCATTTTGTCTGTCATAGGTGAAGTGTACCTATAATGAAAACTACAGGCCTCTCTCATCCTTTTAAGTGGGAGAACTTGCACAATTGGTGGCTGACTAAATACTTTTTTGCCCCACTGTATGTTGAGGCACAGATCTGGGGAAAGGTACCAAAAGATGTCTGCAACATTGAAGGTCCCTAAGAACACAGTGGCTTCCATCATTCTTAAATGGAAGAAGTTTGGAACCACCAAGACTCTTCCTAGATCTGGCCAAACTGAGCAATCGGGGGAGAAGGGCCCTCTGACCGAGCTATAGAGTTCCTTTGTGGAGATGGGAGAACCTTCTAGAAGGACAACCATCTCTGCAGCACTCCACCAATTGGGCCTTTATGGTAGAGTGGCCAGGCGGAAGCCACTCCTCAGTAAAAGGCACATGACAGCCCGCTTGGAGTTTGCCAAAAGGCACCTAAAGACTCTCAGACCATGAGAAACAAGATTCTCTGGTCTGATGAAACCAATAATGCACACTTTGGCCTGAATGCCAAGCGTCACGTCTGGAGGAAACCTGGCACCATCCCTACGGTGAAGCATGGTGGTGGCAGCATCATGCTGTGGGGATGTTTTTCAGCCGTAGGGACTGTGAGACTAGTCAGAATCGAGGCAAAGATTAATGGAGCAGAGAGATCCTTGATGAAAACCTGCTCCAGAGTGCTCAGGACCTCAGACTGGGGCGAAGGTTCACCTTCCAACAGGACAACGATCCTAAGCACACAACCAAGACAACGCAGGAGTGGCTTCGGGACAAGACTCTGAATGTCCTTGAGTGGCCCAGCCAGAGCCCGGACTTGAACCCGATCGACATCTCCGGAGAGACTTGAAAAGAGCTGTGCACCAATGCTCCCCATCCAACCTGACAGAGTGTGAGAAGATCTGCAGAGAAGAATGGGAGAAACTCCCCAAATACAGGTGTGCCAAACTTGTAGTGTCTTACCCAAGAAGACTCAAGGCTGTAATCGCTGCCAGAGGTTCTTTAACAAAATACCGATTAAAGGTTCTGAACACTTATTTAATTTTGATATTTTTATTTTAAAAATGATTAGCAAATATTTCTAAAAAACAGTTTTTTGCTTTGTCATTTTGGGGTATTTTGTGTAGATTGATGAGGAGCGGAAATGATTTAATCCATTTTAGAATAAGGCTGTAACCTAACAAAATGTGGAAATAGTCAAGGGGTCTGAATACTTCCCGAAGGCACTGCATGTATAGAGCCATGTCATCATGGAATGCTCTGCCAACAGAGTTGACTCAGGCAAAAAGCAAATTTAGCTTTAAAAACGGATAAAAAAACAAACATATTGTATCACAGCACCTCCCCTCTTTCTAAAGATCGAATGTAACTGTACTGTATATGTATATGAATAGTGTGTCAATATAATTTTTGTTGTTTCTTGGTGTCTTTCCAATATAGAACTCGTATATTTTTATTTATTTTGAATGTCATGTCCTAGTTTATTTCTGTTCTGTACTTTGTCATGTATTTGTACGTTTTGTGTGGACCCCAGGAAGAGTTAGCTGCTGCATGTGCAGTAGTTGATGGGATCCTATCGAACTAAAATAAACAGTAAGCTCTCTAGTTACAGCTGTTGACTGCCACCTGTAGACGTACATTTTGAAACAAACATCAACACCTGCATGCAACTGCAAGCATTTCCCCTGTAATAAATAATATTGTCTTCACTTTCTCAGGTCAATTATGCTCACACAAACAGTTCCACTTATTTACCTGTTTTGGAATTGTCTGTGTTCCATTTAGTGCATTCCAGAGAGCCGTACTGATGTGATGATCCGTGTTTATTTTCCTTTTCCATCTCTCAACAGTGGGTTCGATTCCAAACGGGTCAAGGATGCACTGTCAAACAAATACAATGCTGTGTCTTGGAAACCGAAGGAAAACTGACAAGATAAGGCAACTGGAGCAGTCTATGCGCACAGTCTTTCATTAAGTACCATGCTGCATGGCAGAGAATTGGGTAAAAACGCTTCCACAACGTGCTGGTGTTGTCACGCTCTTTCCGTTGTTTGAGCTTGCGGTGTTCAAGCCAAGGCTGATGTTTTCAATACCTATTGTACTGTAAACTCGAAGATATACTTTTATATTAGACCATGGCGCCACCTAACGTTAATCGGTGGTACTACACCCCCCCCCCCCCCCCTCTTATTCAACAGCACTGTACTTAAAGGGATATTTCACCCAAATTACAAAATCACAAATTGGTTTCCTTAAACTGTAATGCTGTGTTCAAGAAAACTCAGAACTAGGAAACTCTGAAATGTCCAACTTGGAAACTCGTTGTAGAAAGATGAGGTCACAGTTTCCCAATTGGAAAGTATTAGAATCAACCAATAGGAAGCTCTACACAAAAAAACGTACGTAAATTTTAACTTTGAGGTTTGGAGTTTATGAGTTGTCTTGAATGCAGCATAAACAGTCTATGGACAAGGTAGGACAGCAAACCATGGTTTGGTTTTATTCCCCTGGCACCGTTATAACATGTGTGTCACAAATCCCATTCAAGTCATGGTACCATTACTAGGATTTTTCACGCATCAAGTCCAAATCATCTAAAAGTATCTCAAATTTATTGTGAAGTTCAACAAAGTCCCTTCTAGAGGATTTGAAAATGATGGGGAAAAATGCTAATATCAGTATATATGTATATACTTGTGCCATAAATGCTAAAACTTTAGCAGTGGAACAGTGCCAGGGAAACTAAACCAAAGCATGTATTTCTGTCATACCTTGTCCGTGTATTTCTGTCGTACTTTGTCCATAGACTTCTTGCTTACAGGGTAAGGAAACCAATATGTAATTTTGTAATTTGGGTGAACTATCCCTTTAAGAATCAAATAATCAGCTCATTTATACTTCATTTCAGAAAAAGTCAAACATCTCTTTTTTATATAAAATATACAGTAATTACATAAAATACATTAGTATTTACACTACTATTAAACAAGTAATGGCAATGATACCATACTCCAATGATTAGTCTTACATACATAACATAAAAAAAAATAGACAAGTGTGCAAAAAGGTCTATTGGTGATTGATGATGCATTACAAACATACCAGCTGGCGATCAGAGCTCTTTAAGACCCTCGTTTCTTTCAATGGTATTGTGACAGTGGCTTTTATAGATGTGGCCTCTCAGTCATTCAGTCAGTCAGTGTCTTTCTCTCTCTGTCTGTATGTCTGTCTTTTTTTTTTGTCATCTACATACTTTTTATGGGTGCATATATGATAACTGGTCCCCATCACCTCATGATTTATTGTAAACCAGCCAACACCTTACAGCGGTGACTGTGTTCCATCACCTTCAAGTTAGGCGTGATCAATTAGTTTGAAACCAGCGAAGGGCTCAGAGTTTAACTTTCATTTTTAGCATAGACCTCCTAGCATGGTCATTGTCAACCACACTGGGTTTTGCACCACTTGTTAGTATAGCATACAGAACAAAGTCATAAGCAGTAAGCCACCAGATAATTAAACCCCCCCCCCCCCCCCCCCAGTTGTTTTACTGTCATGCAACAGGTTCTTTAGGGATCTTAAAATAGGTGCCTGTTCTTTTGTGTCATGTTTTTACTGAAGGCTTGTGCACAGTGCATTCAAACCTTTATTGCTAACTCGCAAGAACTTAGATGAGCTCAGAGAGCCATATGCACCTTCAAATGGAACCTGTTTTTTTAAAGAACTGGCTAATAAAATGAAGTGACTGCTTCAAAGAGCTTCTGTTGTTAGCTCAACAAGACATCAAACTATCTTTAAGTTGTTCTTCTGCCAAGCTTAGTAATGAAAATGACCCTGCCAGGGTGATTCAGTGTCAGAACTCAAAGAGCAGCAGGTAGTGTGTTTACATGGCAAGCAGGGTTGGGGTCAATTCCATTTAAATTCAGTCAATTCCTATGGGAATTTCAGTTTACTCCGTAACTTTACTGAATTGAAATGGAATTTGCCCCAACCCTGACGTCAAGGGATGGATGAATCATCCCTTAGGTTAGATGATTGGGAGGGTTGGCTACTCTTCTGAAGGACCAGATTTTGAACCCTGGTTGTCAAGTTTATGTTAGTCCTCTGAGCTAAAGCCTATATAGGAGCTAATACCAACTGAGCTTTACTCTCATGCCTCATACACGCTCATCAAATTCTCAATTTTAGAGGCAATATTGTTCTTTGACTATGCTGTCAGTCAGAGATATGCCTATGGGAACAGTATATGATAAAACTGTCACAAGCAGAAACTGGAACGAGATCCAATACCCATGGCAAATGAATTTGTTTGTTGACAAATCTAACATTTGTCAAACTCAACTAGTTTTCTTGTCAAGGTTACACCAGGTAAATAACCGCGGGTTACCCTTAGCTGCCATCCAGGTTCTCTTTCCACATCCCCTCATTGCACACTGAGGCACTGTTGTGAGTGCTGGGCACATCCCTGATCGTCATACAATGGATGGTGGATGGTCTCAACATTTCAGCCTCTCTACAGTAGAGTCCATTCAGATGGTTGTGGGATCAGTCAGTTGATGATACCAGCGAAGGTATTGATTGGTAGAGGAAGTCCTTTGTTCATGTACTTGCTGAGGCCAGCGTCCCTCTCCTCTTCCCCCAAACTGAACTTGGACCGCATGGTCTTCTGGACACAGTATCCAGGATCAAGACAGGGGGCGATCTCTATGCTGGAAATGAATGAATTGATAGAGGACATGTCAAATTATGAGAGTTAGATAAGCATGTTTGACAGTTTATTTAGGCTTTAGTGACATTGAACATTGAATGAGGATTATAATATTACACTTTTTATAAGCATATATGTGCATTTAGTTATTTACAAACAGTCGGAAGTTTACATACACCTTAGCCAGTTTTCACAATACCTGACATTTAATCCTAGTAAAAATTCCTTGTCTTAGGTAATTTAGGATCACCACTTTATTTTAATAATGTGAAATGAGTGTAACTGAGTCATGTTTGTAAGCCTCCTTGATCGCACACGCTTTTTCAGTTATGCCCACAAATGTTCTATGGGATTAAGGTCAGGGCTTTGTGATGGCCACTCCCAATACCTTGACTTCGTTGTCCTTAAGCCATTTTGCCACAACTTTGGAAGTATGCTTGGGGTCATTGTCCATTTGTAAGAGCCATTTGCGACCAAGCTTTAACTTCCTGACTGATGTCTTGAGATGTTGCTTCAATATATCCACATCATTTTCCTCCCTCATGAAGCCATCTATTTTGTGAAATGCACCAGTCCCTCCTGTAGCAATGCACCCCCACAACATGATGCTGCCACCCCCGTGCTTCACGGTTGGGATGGTGTTCTTCAGCTTGCAAGCCTCCCCCTTTTCCCTCCAAACATAACGATGGTCATTATGGCCATACAGTTCTATTTTTGTTTCATCA
The DNA here is from genome assembly GCF_045791955.1 of Oncorhynchus clarkii lewisi. Lineage (NCBI taxonomy): Eukaryota > Metazoa > Chordata > Actinopteri > Salmoniformes > Salmonidae > Oncorhynchus > Oncorhynchus clarkii. The sequence continues at coordinate 15,980,532 of NC_092163.1, forward strand.
GACCAGAGGACATTTCTCTTAAAAGTACGATCTTTGTCCCCATGTGCAGTTGCAAACTGTAGTCTGGCTTTTTTATGGCTATTTTGGAGCAGTGGCTTCTTCCTTGCTGAGCGGCCTTTCAAGTTATGTCGATATAGGGCTCGTTTTACTGTGGATATTGATACTTTTGTACCTGTTTCCTCCAGCATCTTCTCATGGTCCTTTGCTGTTGTTCTGGGATTGATTTGCACTTTTCGCACCAAAGTACGTTAATCTCTAGGAGACAGAACGCCTCTCCTTCCTGAGTGGTATGACGGCTGCGTGGTCCCGTGGTGTTTATACTTGCGTACTATTGTTTGTACAGATGAACGTGGTACCTTCAGGCGTTTGTAAAAGGCTCCCAAGGATGAACCAGACTTGTGGAGGTCTACAATTTGTTTTCTGAGGCCTTTCATGATTTATTTTGATTTTCCCATGATGTCAAGCAAAGAGGCACTGAGTTTGAAGGTAGGCCTTGAAATACATCCACAGGTACACCTCCAATTGACTCAAATTATGTCAATTAGTCTGTCAGAAGCTTCTAAAACCAGGACATAATTTTCTGGAATTTTCCAAGCTGTTTAAAGACAGTCAACTTAATGTATGTAAACTTCTGACTGGAATTGTGATACAGTGAATTATAAGTGAAATAATCTGTTTGTAAACAATTGTTGGAAAAATTACTTGTGTCATGCACAAAGAAGATGTCCTAAACGACTTGCCAAAACTGTAGTTTGTTAACAAGAAATGTGTGTAGTGTTTGAAAAACTAGTTTTAATGACTCCAACCTAAGTGTATGTAAACTTCCGACTTCAGCTGTATATATTGTAACATGACACAATATATATAATATATACTGTAACATGGCACAATATATATAATATATACTGTAACATGGCACAATATATATATATATAATATATACTGTAACATGGCACAATATATATAACTTGTGCATATGTAACTAAAACATATACAGTTTGACAAGGGCTAACCAAATGAGGTTTGGCCAACATGCTTCAGTATACATTTCAACCAGCAACCTTCTGGTAACAAGATCATGTGTCTATCCACCAAACCACTGTCTGACTTGTTTTCATCTATTTCAAGTTTTTATGTGAGGCCAACCGTAGGCAACAGCTACACCAACAGCTCTCACCTCAGTACGTCTCGGAAGGTCCTCCTAGAGTCTTTGTCCAGGGTCACAGTGAAGGTTTTCATCTCCAGGGTCCTGATCTTAATGTTACAGGTACGGATCTTGGCCTCCTGTGGAATTAAGTCTGTGTGTTAGGTTTGGGTTTTAGGTTTATGAGATCATAAAGCGATGTGGGCACCATGGCTTGGTCCAGCGAACCAGGCCTTTGTGACGTTAAGAACAAGGCGGAGACCCAAGAATACCGAGAGGATGAAGTAAATATGTTTTATGTTTCCGAATTTTATAACAACCTTCACTAATAGACATTTGTGTGTTAAAACGGTGTAAACTCACCATGGTGTTCTTGGGTTTAGTTTCGTTGAAAGCGACTGTAAGACAGTTCAGATCTGAGGACAACAAGAAAAACAAGAACATAGGCCAGGCTTCAACAGATATACAGGATAATATGGGAAAAGTAGTAGACATTTCAGAACTTATTTTTACGTTCATACAATTGCATCAATATGCAACAGCATGGACATTCACTACTATTTTACATTGTGACTTTGCCCGCTGAATTGACATATGTGTCCAATGGGTGACAACTCAGCTACTACTGATCACAATACAGATCAATCTATCAATGAATTACATAAATGTTGTAAATATCATTGTGTGTGATATTTAGTGTTGTATACCTTCAGTTTCATTGGAGGGAATGGCACTAATCTGAACACCTGAGGTCCTCACTGACATACCCTTGTCTACGTCTCTACCACTCAACGACACCTGGAGGGGAGGACAGAGACACAGGTCGGAGGTCATAGAGAGAAGCTAACAGCTAAACGTCAAATACAGGTTATATGACCTCTCTTCGGGTCAGGCCACTCTCATGATGCAGTTCTAAACTCTAAACAGAGACAAACAGACGTTGCATCAACAGTATCAATCCCAAACACTATCAAAATAGAGCTAAACGTCAAACACAGGTTATAGGATCTCTCTTCAGGTCAGTTAAGTTTACTCCCATGATGCAGTTCCAAACTCTAAACAGAGACAGACGTTGCATCAACACTATGACAATAGAGCATAGCATTCGCTTTATAGCCAGATGCAGCACTTTCACATGGATGTATAGTGATGAGGTCATGTTAAAAACACGGTTGATCTTTCGCTTACCTTTTTGTAGTTGACAGAGACGACAGCACCACATACGTCTCCTGTGTTCTTCTTCTGCTTGATGGTCGTGGCTAATGAGGGAGGACAGACGTGATCAGACAGGAAGAGTGACAAAGACACGTGCACACACCAATGCCTGCACACACGTACACACACACTTCAAATCAGTTTGAAACGAAACATCAGATGCAGAGAACGTTGATCGGGGGCGTACACAGGCTAAATGTTACCTTTCAAAGTAGTTGGGGACTGTTTGAACTCGGGGAAGTCCAGCTCTAAGTGGGAGAGAAACACGTCCTCCACTGGGTCCTTGGTCAGGTTGGGGAAGCAGATCTAGAACATAGGCAAGAGAATGACAATCTTGGGTCAGTTGGTAGAGCAAAGCGCTTGCAACGCCACGGGGGTTTGTTTCCCGCTGGGGCCAACCGTACGTAAAATAATGTATGCATTCATGACTGTAAGTCGCATCGGATAAAAGCGTCTGCAAAATGGCATTTGGTGTTTTTTGGTCTATGAGTGAGGACTGATAATCATGAACATGTTAGAGTGCTAACGATAAACTATGCTCAGTCCATCGCAGCAGACTTACTGTCATTATGTCACACAATAGACAACAGACAGTGGTAGAGAGATTCGACAGTGCATAGGCGATAACGAGACCTGTTTGTGAAGCATATGGTTACGTCTGTGTCCCAAATGGCCCCCTAGTCCCTATCGTGTGCACTGCTTTTGACCAGGGTCCACAGGGCTCTGAATAGGGTGCCATTTCAGATGCATCCTATGTCTCCTCACCTTGACAGAATAGATGGTGAAGTAAACAGGCTGCAGTCCGGTCCGCACATAGTAGGAAATGACATCAGACAGGAAGGGGTTAGGCTCTGCCTGCTTGCTGCTGTTGGACTGCTGGAGAGAGATGGGATCATGTTAGTATGGAGCCTGGGGTTGACCAAGACAGTACACATAAAAGTAGCTTTTTAATACACTGAATGTTCATGTTTTGGAAGGAACTCTATTTCATTCATGTAGAAACACAGGAGAGGAGCGCTTCTGTGGTTTATAGTTAATCCACAAGGTGCTCTTGTCATGCCCTGATCATAGAGAGCATTTGTTTTTCTATGGTATAGTAGGTCAGGGCGTGACTGGGGGGGGTTTCTAGTTGTTATTTTCTATGTGGGGTTCTAGTTTAGTTTTTCTATGTTGGTGTTTGGTATGATTCCCAATTAGAGGCAGCTGGTAATCGTTGTCTCTAATTGGGGATCATATTTAAGTAGCATTTTTTCCACCTGTGTTTTATGGGATATTGTTTTGAGTTAGTGCACGTAGCATTCTCTGTAGTCACGGTTTGTTGTTAGTTTATTGTTTATTTGTGTTTTGTCTTTGCTAAGTTTCACTTCTTTAATAAATAATGTGGAACTCAACATCCGCTGCGCCTTGGTCCGATGTTCATTCCAACGAACGTGACAGCTCTTTGATCATGGGATGAAATACTCTAGGAAAGCCTTTGTGCAAACAAACGTCCAGAAGTAATCAAGGCACTCTCATGTAGTGGAACATAGTAAAAGCCTTGATTGATTTATGGCTTATGCACGGCAAGAATAAAAAACCCACCTAAGCATAGCAAAAAAAGGCCTTTTCATTCTACATGAGTGCCTTGATTACTCCGGGAAGTTTGTGTGCGCAAAGGCTTTTTTACTATGCAGCAACAACTTATGTTTGTTCTATTTCCATCCCATTGTATTTCATTACCATTTATGATTTATTGGAAACTACAGCATTTAACAATGAAAACCTGACCCTGTGTCCCTGCTACGTTTCACAATATTTTACCCCCCCGATACTTCCCTGTCTTTCACTACACTGTGCCAAACAGTTTCTCTTCCCTCTATCCAGCTAAATGCTAAGATGACTCATAACAGCAAAGCTATTTGCATACAGTACTCCTAGGTTGCTAGTTCCGATAAGAGCCCGCAGATGTTTTTTTCACTTCCTGTAAGCAAGCAACTACTGTACAGTACTGTGCAATTCCCTTTTGTTTTGCTAATCATTCAAAACACCTAGAAACATGCAAACGATAATTTATTTGACTTCTTTTTGTATGCTCTCCCAGTGGCAGAGCATAAACCACATTCAACATAACCACACATAACTAACCACATACCTTTATCTACTGCAGATCAGACTAGTATTTTGTTTCCTCCTAAAATCCTGAAAGCGACACTTGCCAGGCTAATGAAACCAATGCATTCCAGGCAGGCTCAATCCAAAGTATCAAAAGAGAACAGAAAATACTATTTGATGCTGTCATTTCAACATAACATAGAAACAGTGGGTTACTGTACCATTTTGGCCAGCTTGGGGATCATGGAACCCAGACTGTTGATGTTGCAGTCGTACCATGGATCTACCATTCCCAAGTAGGAACCCAGGGCACAGGGGTTTTCCCGGGTTGCGGAGAGGTTTTCCTGATAGAGAAGTACAACATGGTTTATTATAGATACATTACTCTACTAAACTGTTAGGGTAACTCAACCACAGCTAAGTTTTCACATTTCAAATGTATTTATAAAGCCCTTCTTACATCAGCTGATGTCACAAAGTGCTGTACAGAAACCCAGTCTAAAACCCCAAACAGCAAAGCAGGTGTAGAAGCACAAGGTTCAAGTTCAGTGTGAAACCAGAGACATTAAGCCTTTACACTAGTGGGAATTGGCCTATATGAATAGGACTAAATTTAAATGTTTCTTACGGGAAAAATATGAAAACATTTGCATAACAAATGTGGCAAAAAGCACAGTAAATATAAAATGCACATAAAATCAACAGTGTAATGTTTGGATTCAGTCTTGTGTCACGTGAACTGTGTCCTCAACTTTGGTATTATAATTTTCCCAAAATCTCCAAACTGTTCCCTTTCAATTGCTACCGTGGTTTGGAGATTTTGGGAAAATTATAATACCAAAGTTGAGGACACAGTTCACCTGGCACAAGACTGAATCCAAACATTACACTGTTGATTTTATGTGCATTTTACATTGACTGTACCTTTTGCCGCATTTGTTGATAACAAAATCTGAAAATACTATAGATACATTCAGTAACATGATAAGAATATTCCTGGAAAATGTGGGGTAGGTGCAACATAACATAAAAACAATAGTCTCCGAGTGGCCACACCCCTCTCTAAAGTGTACACAGTTCCTAAGTCATTTCAATACATTTTTATGCCTTAAAGAAGAGTCTTCAACTATAAGGTGCTTGTTTTTTTTTTTTTATAGCTTTCCTAGCTGTGCCTTTGAGGAACTACTGTTGTTGTATACGCAATCCAAAAACGGACCGTTATAAGTCACAGTGGGCATCATTTGAAAGCTTGTTCTATTGCCAACATGACTAGCCAAGTTATAAAATACGATTTTACAGTGTTACGCTTTCACAGGGCAATTCAGAGAACATATCGTCATTTTGGTGCCCATAGAAAGGAGTGTTCAGGTTAATTCAGGTGCATTCAGGTGCATTCAGGTGCATTCAGGTGCATTTGGGTACGTGTTCCGCTGCGGATTTTCTTCATAATACACAAACATCCCACTGGGCACAGACGTCATTTCAACGTCTAGTTTTGATTTACATTTGGTTGAGTTGCCAACGTGAAATCAACCAAAAATATCACTTTCATTGGATTTAGGTTAAAAGTTGGGTGAAAAAAAACACATTTCCACACGTTGTTGACTTTTTCCAAATCCAATCAGTTTCCACGTTGATTCAACATCATCATATAGATTGTTTGTTGTTGAAATGACAAGGAAACAACATTGATTCAACCAGTTTTTGCCAAGTGAGATTCTGTTCAGAACAACCCAGGATATGACGCCATGCTTCTACATTTGCATTGCTTGTTGTTTGGTGTTTTAGGATTCTGTATTGCATTTCGTGACATCTGCTGATGTAAAAAGAGCTTCATAAATCAATGTGATAGATTGATTGATGCCATCAAACATAGTGATCATAAACGTTGACTAGATTACAGGAGTTTTATGATATGGAAATGTGAAGTGCACATTCTCATCTTTCAAAATACATAGTCCTCTTAATTTACAGCATTTCCCTCACTCAGACAACAACAAACTACAAAAGTTGTCCAATTAGTGGGAGGCATGTGGGCAACTTCTTGTCGCGTGCGGTGCTCAAGTTCAGAACGGCTGTCAGTCAAAACTCATTCAGCACTGTGAAGTGCAGAGCCTGAGCTCTGACGCCATTTACAGCATATTCCTGTACAGCCACTGCGTTCCAATGCAGGCACTTATCAGTGTCCAAATCTGCCATTTCATTCTTTTGATGTGATCATTTCACATACTGTCTGTGGATGTGTGTGTGTGTGTGGGGGTGTGTGTTCACATACTGAAACACTGAAATGAGTGTCTCTTGACAGGTTGTAAACTGATAGGAGTGAAGTGTTAGTTTGTGGTCTTACTTTGACAGGACAGGTGGGACTGGGATCCTCACAGACAGGGATGTAGTAAAACTGGAAGTTGACTTTCATGGTCAGAAAGAGACGACGCGCTTCCCTTTTCCTGCAGAGTGAAACCAATGATTAACTAACCCTCAAACCATGCTACACAGAAACCCGGGAATAATCCCATTATATTTCTGACGCATGAACTATTAATGTGTCATGATTTCAATTCAACTTCCTTCTTCCTGACTAGACCACAGAAATGGACAGTTAGTTTCCGATTTCATTTTTTGGACATTATGAAATAAAACAGTTTCAACAGCATAGTATAGGGCTAACCAAATTGAGATGCTGTAGGTGGAACTGTCTCCAAAAACTATACTATGATCATATCTAACAGAAATCTATTATATCCAGTATCCATTCTAATATATACAATATCCACTACAAACTACATGCAGTCTCTCAGACTACATTACCCATGATCCTGGTCCCTCACCGGAGAAAGTAGAAGGCCTTAGCCAGCTTCCCCAGCACCCTGTCGTCCCCCATCACCACGATCCGGGCCGTGAAGTGCCTCTGCTGCTTGGAGAATGAGGGGGTCCCGCTGCACCCCGCCTTCCTATGAAGTGTCCCCCCTCCCCCGGCCACACTCCCGCTCTCCTCCAGAGCGTCCTGCATCAGGGCCATATTGTCCGTGACTGACGGCCTCATCTTGATGCCTCCTCGTCGGGTTAACCTGGCCTCCCCCTCCTCCGAACCAGAGGGTTCCACCACTGAAGGCTCAACCCCAGGGGGAAGGTCCCTCTCGATGCCGCTGTCGTTGGACATCACGGAGTGGCGGGGCATGGCGGAGGAGGAAGTGAGGTCGGCAGGGAGGTCGGCAAGGTCAAAGTCGGTCTCCTGGTCCTGGCTGAGGCAGAAGTGTTCCGACGACATGGAGCTGGAGCGCACGCACTTGGCCAGCTCGCGCCCTGGTGGTAGAGGTGCCATCAGAGAAATAGGAACCAGAAGACATATATACTGTATCTCTATAACATGAATGTCAATACAGGTCACTGGGAACAGGAAGCAGCGAGACAAGAAAGCGCTATAGTATTGGCCGTTTGCATCGGGTGAGAACACAGTGTGTTAGAATAACACTCCTCATTATTCACGATTCATTTAGGATTATCCATAACCATGGTAGCATCCACATTAATGTAGAAGTGTTCAGAAACATATTCTATTCTTATTTACAATAAAAGTGACTCCAAAATGACATAATACATTATTTATCATTCATTTCTATTGGGCACAAAAAAATCGGAAACACAGCCAAAAATGAACTGCAAATGCAATCAATAAGTTCGTAGAGTCACAAGCTTGATGTCGTCATTGCGTACTAGGAATATGGGATCAAATTCTAAACTTGTGACTACTTTATTTATAAGAATCTTTAGGGGTGTAAATCATTTTGACCCCTACCTTTTTGAGAGAAAAAAAGTATTACTGTTATTAAACAGAGTAACAGAGTTCATGTAACAGAGTTCTCTCATTGGTGTGTATAAACAACAGATTTCACCACTCACAGATCTCCTCATCCTCCCTCCACAGGTGGAAGCTCATCTCCGGATTGGGAAGCGGCATGTCACACAGGCATCCCCCACCACCGGAGGACAATGTGTCTAAACCAGGAAGAGCCCAAACTGTCACAATGACACCAAAAACAACACCCGCTTACTTCCTGGTCCCCAACCCCTACACTAAGTATCTGGTCTCACAGCTGGCCTGAGAGACAGTGTAGTGTCCATTTGAAGGATAGTTGTGACGATGAGAAGAAAAAATATGTATTGAAAGGTAAATAAGGTGTACATCTGTCCTGGGGGGGGGCTCTGACTCGACAGATTTAGACATGGAGGAATACAGTGTACATCTGTCCTGGGGGGGGGGCTCTGACTCGACAGATTTAGACATGGAGGAATACAGTGTACATCTGTCCTGGGGGGGGGGGGGGGGCTCTGACTCGACAGATTTAGACATGGAGGAATACAAAGTCAGAGTGACTGCTATACAGCGATCTATTAATAACCGTCCCAAATTCAGAGTGACTGCTATACAGCGATCTATTAATAACGGTCCCTGAGTCAGAGTGACTGCTATACAGCGATCTATTAATAACGGTCCCTGAGTCAGAGTGATAACGGTCCCTGAGTCAGAGTGACTGCTATACAGCGATCTATTAATAACGGTCCCAGAGTCAGAGTGACTGCTATACAGCAATGTACATCTGTCCTGAGTCAGAGGGACTGGGGGTCCCAAAGGGGCTCTGACTCGGTCCCTGACAGATTTAGACATGGAGGAATACAAAGTCAGAGTGACTGCTATACAGCGATCTATTAATAACCGTCCCAAATTCAGAGTGACTGCTATACAGCGATCTATTAATAACGGTCCCTGAGTCAGAGTGACTGCTATACAGCGATCTATTAATAACGGTCCCTGAGTCAGAGTGACTGCTATACAGCGATCTATTAATAACGGTCCCTGAGTCAGAGGGACTGCTATACAGCGATCTATTAATAACTGTCCCAAATTCAGAGTGACTGCTATTCAGCGATCTATTAATAACGGTCCCTGAGTCAGAGTGACTGCTATACAGTGATCTATTAATAACGGTCCCTGAGTCAGAGTGACTGCTATACAGTGATCTATTAATAACGGTCCCTGAGTCAGAGTGACTGCTATACAGCGATCTATTAATAACGGTCCCTGAGTCAGAGTGACTGCTATATAGTCAGAGTGACTGCTATATAGCGATCTATTAATAACGGTCCCTGAGTCAGAGTGACCGCTATACAGCGATCTACTAATAACGGTCCCTGAGTCAGAGTGACTGCTATACAGCGATCTATTAATAACGGTCCCTGAGTCAGAGTGACTGCTATACAGCGATTTATTAATAACGGTCCCTGAGTCAGAGTGACTGCTATACAGCGATCTATTAATAACGGTCCCTGAGTCAGAGTGACTGCTATACAGCGATTTATTAATAACGGTCCCTGAGTCAGAGTGACTGCTATACAGCGATCTATTAATAACGGTCCCAGAGTCAGAGTGACTGCTATACAGCAATCTATTAATAACGGTCCCTGAGTCAGAGGGACTGCTATACAGCGATCTATTAATAACGGTCCCAAAGTCAGAGTGACTGCTATACAGCGATCTATTAATAACGGTCCCTGAGTCAGAGTGACCGCTATACAGCGATCTATTAATAACGGTCCCAGAGTCAGAGTGACTGCTATACAGCGATCTATTAATAACGGTCCCAAATTCAGAGTGACTGCTATACAGCGATCTATTAATAACGGTCCCTGAGTCAGAGTGACTGCTATACAGCGATCTATTAATAACGGTCCCTGAGCCAGAGTGACTGCTATACAGCGATCTATTAATAACGGTCCCTGAGTCAGAGTGACTGCTATACAGCGATCTATTAATAACGGTCCCAAATTCAGAGTGACTGCTATACAGCGATCTATTAATAACGGTCCCTGAGTCAGAGTGACTGCTATACAGTGATCTATTAATAACGGTCCCTGAGTCAGAGTGACTGCTATACAGTGATCTATTAATAACGGTCCCTGAGTCAGAGTGACTGCTATACAGCGATCTATTAATAACGGTCCCTGAGTCAGAGTGACTGCTATACAGCGATCTATTAATAACGGTCCATGAGTCAGAGTGACCGCTATACAGCGATCTACTAATAACGGTCCCTGAGTCAGAGTGACTGCTATACAGCGATCTATTAATAACGGTCCCTGAGTCAGAGTGACTGCTATACAGCGATTTATTAATAACGGTCCCTGAGTCAGAGTGACTGCTATACAGCGATCTATTAATAACGGTCCCTGAGTCAGAGTGACTGCTATCCAGCGATTTATTAATAACGGTACCTGAGTCAGAGTGACTGCTATACAGCGATCTATTAATAACGGTCCCAGAGTCAGAGTGACTGCTATACAGCGATCTATTAATAACGGTCCCTGAGTCAGAGGGACTGCTATACAGCGATCTATTAATAACGGTCCCAAAGTCAGAGTGACTGCTATACAGCGATCTATTAATAACGGTCCCTGAGTCAGAGTGACCGCTATACAGCGATCTATTAATAACGGTCCCAGAGTCAGAGTGACTGCTATACAGTGATCTATTAATAACGGTCCCAAAGTCAGAGTGACTGCTATACAGCGATCTATTAATAACGGTCCCTGAGTCAGAGTGACTGCTATACAGCGATCTATTAATAACGGTCCCTGAGTCAGAGTGACTGCTATACAGCGATTTATTAATAACGGTCCCTGAGTCAGAGTGACTGCTATACAGCGATCTATTAATAACGGTCCCTGAGTCAGAGTGACTGCTATACAGCGATTTATTAATAACGGTCCCTGAATCAGAGTGACTGCTATACAGCGATTTATTAATAACGGTCCCTGAGTCAGAGTGACTGCTATACAGCGATCTATTAATAACGGTTGTGTGTTGTCTACGGTAACGTTACCCTTCCAGTTTCACTTGGAAACAGAAACCAAATGCTAGTCTAAAGGAAATGGGAGATAATGTCTGGATGCTGTTTAGATCATTTGGTTTTGGTTTCAAACAGTCAAAAGATGACCCCTCTATGATAAGGATACTGTACCTGATGTGTCAGTATCCGTGAGGATCTCTCTGTAGAGTTGTCCCAGTCTCCCCCTCAGCACCACCCCTTCCCCCTTACTGCCCTCCTCCACACTCTGCTCCAGACTGGCCACAACTTCCTGGAAGTACGGCTCCACGTCCTGGCCAATTTCCTGCCACACACACACGCGCACACACACACACACACACACACACACACACACACACACACACACACACACACACACACACACACACACACACACACACACACACCGTCTATGAATAGAATACAGGTGAAAGGCCACCAGCGACCAGACAAACACATCTGGAAGTCTGACTTTGACACATCCTGTTGAGATGAGTGTTATATTAGGACCAGTGTCTGTGTGTGTGTGTGTGTGTGTGTGTGTGTGTGTGTGTGTGTGTATGTGTTTTTTAATGGGAATGGTGCCAACCTCTGTTAGATCATGGAACAACACAACTAAACAACACGCTATTAAGACATTATAGATCATTTCTGGTTAAGTGTGTTGCTGAATATGACTGAGATGGCATGTATGAGGCACCAGTAGACAACTTTAGCTTACTGAGCTTTGCTTTGGTGCAAATTGAAATAGAAACTAGTATCAAACACAAAGAGGTATTTATTTAGATAACTTTGAACAAAACACAGCAACATTTGCGAAAACAAAACCAACGTCAAACCGAGATCAAACAAATACCAAGACCATAAAACAGGTTTCTGTTCTCCGAAGAGGGATGGACGGGAGAACAAATAAAGACGAAAAGAAAGAAAGAAACTAAGTTAAATGAAGGCTTTTACCAAGAACCTTTAGCCTGAACCCCATCATCACATACGCATAGCGAAACACCAGACTTTAAGAGAAGAAGAAACTTCATAGCGAAACTCAATGTTAACACAACCACACTGACCTTCAGTGCCTGTGCCAGTTTAGGACTGTGACACAGCTCCCCTCCGAGAGCAGCCTGGATGGAGTGTTGGACCACGCTCCGCATGTGGTCAAGGGGATTCAGATACCCCCCTGACCCAGAGGCCTCGATGTCCCCCCTCAGCGCCTCACTGTGGGGGCCGGAGAAGACCGCCGGATCGGCGAACACAAACACCCTAGGAGACCGTAGGAGAAATTGAGTTATTGCCTTTGGTTATCCTTGATCAACCAGTTCCCCGGCAGTTCACATGCAAGCTACTGTTACTACGACTTTATCTACAAACAGCATGTCCTTCTATACCATAAGGAAAAATGGCTTCTACACTGTACTGTGTCACCGTGTTGTATGCAACAGCAAGTTAGGTTGTCCTCTCACCTCTCCTGAAAGGGATGGTAGTCATTCTTCAGGCTCTGCTCTGCGACCACCATCCTCTGATACAGCACTCCTGTGGGTCAAAAGGATGTACACGTTGAAAACGCGTGGCATTCTCGTACCACGGCCAGTGGACACGTTTAAAACGCGTGGCATTCTCGTACCACGGCCAGTGGACACGTTTAAAACGCGTGGCATTCTCGTACCACGGCCAGTGGACACGTTGAAAACGCGTGGCATTCTCGTACCACGGCCAGTGGACACGTTTAAAACGCGTGGCATTCTCGTACCACGGCCAGTGGACACGTTTAAAACGCGTGGCAATCTCGTACCACGGCCAGTGGACACGTTTAAAACGTGTGGCATTCTCGTACCACGGCCAGTGGACACGTTTAAAACGTGTGGCATTCTCGTACCACGGCCAGTGGACACGTTTAAAACGTGTGGCATTCTCGTACTACAGCCAGTGGACACGTTTAAAATGCGTGGCATGCTCGTACCACGGCCAGTGGACACGTTTAAAACGCGTGGCATTCTCGTACTACAGCCAGTAGACACGTTTAAAACGCGTGGCATTCTCGTACTACAGCCAGTGGACACGTTTTTTAAAAAGTGTGGCATTCTCGTACCACGGCCAGTGGACACGTGTAAAACGTGTGGCATTCTCGTACTACAGCCAGTGGACACGTTTAAAATGCGTGGCATGCTCGTACCACGGCCAGTGGACACGTTTAAAACGCGTGGCATTCTCGTACTACAGCCAGTGGACACGTTTAAAACGCGTGGCATTCTCGTACTACAGCCAGTGGACACGTTTTTTAAAAAGCGTGGCATGCTCGTACCACGGCCAGTGGACACGTTTTTAAAAAATGCGTGGCATTTTCGTACCACCGCCAGTGGGCACGTTTTTAAAAAAGTGTGGCATTCTCGTACCACGGCCAGTGGACACATTTTTTAAAAAGCGTGGCAATCTCGTACCATGGCCAGTGGACACATTTTTTAAAAAGCGTGGCAATCTCGTACCACGGCCAGTGGACACATTTTTGAAACGCGTGGCATTCCCATACCACGGCCAGTGGACACGTTTAAAATGCGTGGCATACTCGTACCATGGCCAGTGGACACGTTTAAAACGCGTGGCAATCTCATACTACAGCCAGTGGACACGTTTAAAACGTGTGGTATTCTCGTACCACGGCCAGTGGACACGTTTAAAACGCGTGGCATTCTCGTACTACGGCCAGTGGACACGTTTAAAACGCGTGGCATCCTCGTACCACGGCCAGTGGACACGTTTATAACGCGTGGCATTCTCGTACCACAGCCAGTGGACACGTTTAAAACGCGTGACATTCTCATACCACGGCCAGTGGACACGTTTAAAACGCGTGGCATTCTCGTACTACAGCCAGTGGACACGTTTAAAACGCGTGGCATTCTCGTACTACAGCCAGTGGACACGTTTAAAACGCGGAATTCTCATACTACAGCCAGTGGACACGTTTAAAACGCGTGGCATTCTCGTACTACAGCCAGTGGACACGTTTAAAACGTGTGGCATTCTCGTACTACAGCCAGTGGACACGTTTAAAACGCGTGGCATTCTCGTACCACGGCCAGTGGACACGTTTAAAACGCGTGGCATTCTCGTACTACGGCCAGTGGACACGTTTAAAACGCGTGGCATTCTCGTACCACGGCCAGTGGACACGTTTAAAACGCGTGGTATTCTCGTACTACAGCCAGTGGACACGTTTAAAACGCGTGGCATTCTCGTACCACGGCCAGTGGACACGTTTAAAACGCGTGGCATTCTCGTACTACGGCCAGTGGACACGTTTAAAACGCGTGGCATTCTCGTACCACGGCCAGTGGACACGTTTAAAATGCGTGGCATTCTCGTACTACAGCCAGTGGACACGTTTAAAACGCGTGGCATTCTCGTACTACGGCCAGTGGACACGTTTAAAACGCGTGGCATTCTCGTACCACGGCCAGTGGACACGTTTAAAACGCGTGGCATTCTCGTACTACGGCCAGTGGACACGTTTAAAACGCGTGGCATTCTCGTACTACGGCCAGTGGACACGTGGAAAACAAACATCCCTCTTCATTATAACGTGTTTTACAGTAAAACGATGATCACCTTTCGAAGACAGTCAAGTCTACCAATAAAGTCTTACCTAAACACATAATAGAAAAATACATAATTCGGTTGGACGAAGGATGTATGTTGCTTTCAGTACCTGGTGTGTAGCGTTCTGTCTTCATGCGTCTGGTGTAGCTGAGGCCTACAGTACAGTAGGGCTGGGGGAGGGTAAGCAGCCTCTTACAGAAGTCGTACACCCGCTTGTACAGGTCGTCAGGAACATAGGCTGACTGGAACGTACACAGATATATGCACGGTTAGCACGGTTAGCTGTCCTCGGACTTACCTGAACCACCAAACACAATTGGTATGGTACATACACACAACCCTTAAATACAGTATAGTACCATTTCCCTCCATAAATACTTGCACAAACTTCCCAAAACCTCAATATACATCATATGGCTCTGGTAACAACAATAACTGTCTCTTTTAGTAGACACCAACAGATAAAGAAGAGATAAAGGCCTACGACAGTACAGAGTCCTGACCTCGCCTGACCAGGAAGTGTAGGAGACGATTAACAGGAAGTAAGACTTCATCGAATCAGAGGAGCTCATCAAAACAGTGGCGGGAAATGATCCAATCCCCCAAATGAAAGCTTCTCCCCAGCCAACCCTGAGACAGGTCTGTAAAGATGCTGTTGTCATGTCTGACAGGTGTTTCCTTGTGTAACGTAAGCTCCCGGAACCTACCTGGATGACAGCATAGATGAGTGTGTGGAGCAGGGGGATGATGTGTGTCCGACAGTCTACCCTCTCAGCCTGCAGACAACAAGAGACAAGCACACAAACTATTGTGTTAATCAGTTACTCACTAATACAAAGTTTGTCTGTAGAAGATAGCTTGTCTGTTACCCCCAGGGGCGGACCGGGACCAGAAATCGGTCCTGGCATTTCTAACACATTGGACAATTATTTTCCTTGAGGCCTCCACACCGGCTAATTATTAGCAAGTTAAATATAATTTTGTGTAGAAAAAAATACAAGTTTGACAGACCCACTGGGCTAAAAATAAACCCTTCCATCTGGCATTTGCCCAAAATGCCAGATGGCCAATCCACCCCTGGTTCCCACTAGACATAACATTCATGTATCACATCATTGCACAATGTCCTTGACAATCTCAGTGTTCTTTTCAAGTTGATTTGGGTAGCAATCGTTGATTGTCTTATTACGTCTCTTGACACTACAGTGAAGACTAATAATGAATGGCCCAGAGACTTATATTTCTCCATATAAGGCCCCGGAATGGCCTAATGGCGCACACTGATGACATACCCTTTCCAGCTCCTTGACGATGACTCTCACCAGAATGAGACTGTTGGCAGGATTGTTCCGAACCTTCTTGTGCAGCGTCCATCTTAGCATCCCTTCGAGTAGAAACACACACTCAGCACTTGCAAACATTTCCACAAACATGGCACTAAACAGCACTCACACTCTCTGTTGTTTCCATAGACATAGCTCTACACAAATAGCTGGTGTGACTCAGTGCGGATGCTTTGTTCCATTGCACAACGAACCCAAACCGTGGATAAAACTAATAGCTGACTCAATGCAATTTTCAGATTATTGGCAGGCAGAGGTTATGTGTCATCCTCATGTGGTTTGGGCAGATTAATATGGCCTGGTCGGAACATTAAAGAGGATCAACTCCTTCTGGACGGTGGAGTAGAGAGGCAAGTCAGGGGACCTTTAGTCCATTTTAAACCTAATTGCTTTGTATGTAAGGCATAGGTGGCTGGTGGCACTTTAATTGGGGAGGACAGGCTCAAAGTAATGGAATAAATGGAACGGTATCAAACACACCATTTCCATGTGCTTGATACCATTCCATTCACTTCCTTCCAGCCATTATTATGAGCCATCCTCCCCTCCCCAGCCTCCTGTGATATAAGGGTACCCATATGTATCGTTATTGAACTACCAGTTGAAGCTAGCCAGTTAGCAACACCTCTGAACAAACCAGACTGGAAATGTGCAACAAAAGCAGCCTGACCTGAAACGGAGCCATGCTCACTGGAAAGCAAGCCGGTTCACTACCTCTCAGCTCTGCTCAACTCAACAGTGTGTAAACCCCATAAAGAGTCTAGTGGAAACTCCTTACCTTTATTGAGCACAGAGGAGGGGTGTTGGCTCTCCAGCTCCCTGAGCACGGCCTGGACACTGCGGTAGATGTCCGACTCTGAGGCCAAGGGGGCGCAGCTGCCTGGAGAGTCAGGGGTCAGAGGTTAAGAGTTCATGTTAATACAAGTCGTACAGCAAATGTTCCATTTTGGATCAAATGTACATGCATGCCGCTGTTCAAATGACACCCTATTCCCCATATATTACCTATAGGCTCCATGCTGCTCGGGGGGCTGCTCGAGCTATCCCAGGCTGCCTTGTTGGTCATGTCTCACATGCATGGTGGGGCCACGGCCTGGTGTCTATAGGGACGGAACAGGGAGAAAGTCTAATCTGTTAGCGGTACCCACCTTTATTTAACCTAGGAAAAAGGCTATAGGCTTAAAAAATTTACTGGACATTCTTGTGGCACAGAGGTGTTAGGACTTGTGAGTCCCCAAGAGTAGAGCCAGTGAATTGACCAAGGACATCACACACACACACACACACACACACACACACACACACACACACACACACACGTGCACACACACACACACACACACACACACACACACACACACACACACACACACACACACACACACACACACACACACACACACACACACACACACACACACACACACACACACACACACACACACACACACACACACACACACACACACACAACCCTGAGCTATAACACTGGACATAATGACTTTCAGCAGCAGGTGCCGAAGTCACAGTCCCAATACTGTTCCAATAGAACAAGGCTGATCGTTCTCATTGCCTCATAAACAACCTCTATCTCTGCTTCTCTTTCTCACAGTCTAGTTTATCGCCGCACGAATAGAATTATACCCCACGCCAAATGTTTAGTTTTTTGGCTTTAGTTAGAGATCAGTCATCTCCCCACCTGTTTCACACCATCCCCCATAACAAAGACTGAAATGACTGGGGATGTACGGAGGTCTATGGGACAGCTTCACACGTCAAGTATAAAACAACCAATCATGTCAAAATGAAAGTTCCCAACAGCGAGAGACGATGACTTCTTGATATTCAGATCTGTGATGAGTTCACTTACAGTATACATGCAGGACGCATCATCACAAGACAAGATAGAATCAAATCAAATGTTATTTTCTCACATGCGCCGTGAAATGTTTACTTACTTAAATGCTTTTAAGCCATGAACCAACAATTACAGTAACAAATCAAATAAAAAGTAAAAAATAGAATAACAATAACGAGGCTATATACAGGGGGTACTGGTACCGAGTCAATGTTTGGGGGTACGGGTTAATTGAGGTAGACTAACAGTGAACTAGTGAAACTGCTGTGGAGGTATAAACATTATTGAGCATAAAAAGGTGTATTACTGTATGTTGCCTTAGAGACAGAGGATATGGGAGTAAAAGATAAGTCATTTTCCATTTGAATGAAATTGCCAAATAGAATATACTGCATTGATTCTGCAACAACTCTACCAACAACTTTCACGACATGCCTCAGCTAACAGCATGCCTAGATGTTTAAAAAAGTGAAAAATACTCAGCATAAATAACTGTATTACTTCCTGAGTTTTGAATCAACTGACCCAAAATAACACAGCTGAATTGTATTGTCCCCATACTACTCTATAAAGTGGACTCAAATGTTCTGTTGAGACATTTCCGATCCAGTTAAAGCTTGGAAAGAAACGACTATCTGACAAACCATGTCGCGGTTCCCGAAGGCAGAATATGTGTCTCTCTCTCTCTCTCTCTCTCTCTCTCTCTCTCTCTCTCTCTCTCTCTCTCTCTCTCTCTCTCTCTCTCTCTCTCTCTCTCTCTCTCTCTCTCTCTCTCTCTCTCTCTCTCTCTCTCTCTCTCTCTCTCTCTCTCTCTCTCTCTCTACTCTCTCTCTCTCTCTCTCTCTCTCTACTCTCTCTACTCTCTCTACTCTCTCTACTCTCTCTCTCAATGTTAGTTCTCATACCGAAAGTTCACAATTAGTTTGCAACTTCCAGTTCTATCCCAGACACATCCATCATCCAGTACCTACCGTCCAAAGCACCCGAAACAGGTGAACCGCCAAAACCAAATCCCCCTACCTTTTCCCTGCCAGAAAAGTTCCTCTTTCCAACAATACCCGAAAGGTTCCCTGAGGCGTTTAATTTCCGACACACTGGCTCAGTGTTCAACGTGCTGCTGCAGGATCTGACAGAGAGAATAGTGAAGTGGAGTGAACTTCCTCTAACTGGGAGGTGGTGACGAGCTGGTGGGGTTGGTGACAGAGAGAGTGGCAGTGTTCTGAGAGAGGGGGAGAGAGAGAGGTAGAGGGGGAGGAGGAAAGTGAGGTAGAGGGGGAGGAGGACGTTCGGGGGCAAGGTAACAGCAGCAACCTGATTGAACTGAGTTTAATGTTGCATTTTAGGCAACTAGGCATATTTCTCTCTCTCCCTCAGGCTGCCCTGAGGTTGTTCCTGAGGCTACAGTAGAAAATGGAGGTTTAGTTGGAGGGGATTTAACCTTGATCCCTGTAATAAAGCACGACACAGGGAATGACAGCAACAGGGACAACAGCGCTGCCTCAGCAACTCAACAACTGCCTGAGTGACCACACGTTTCCTGTTCCTGATGCACCACTCACTCACTCACTCACTCACTCACTCACTCACTTATTCACTCACTCTCTTCCTTTCTTCCTCTCTCTCTCTCTCTCTCTCTCTCTCTCTCTCTCTCTCTCTCTCTCGCCATTTCTCTCTCTCCATTCTCCCTCACTCTCTCTCTTCCATACCCTCCGTCTCTCACAGACACACTAACATAATGTTTTTTTTTAACACTTAACGTGCGGAGGGAGGACAGGACCTGAGACATTTCCTCTCTGTGTGAATACGTAGGGTTGCACCACACACGACAGGCTATATTTAGGTTGGAGTGTGTGTGTGTGTGTGTGTGTGTGTGTGTGTGTGTGTGTGTGTGTGTGTGTGTGTGTGCCCCAGAGGTTTCATTCAAGCGTTGCCAAATGAAGAGCCTAAAATAAGTAGGTAAATTCAAAAATGTCAGTTTCTGCACTAATTATTAATGTCCTTGCAGACTGAGAGAGGAAGTGTACGCGTCGCAACAATGAGTGATCTGCAGACAATTCTAGGTCTGTATATCGTGTAGATTTGATATGGGTGTTTCAAGTGGCACACAACTAGAGCTCTGCCTGTGGATGAGATTTGGAGCTTTTGATAAGAGTCGCCAAAACCAATGGTAAAAGCTCGTACTTCAAGAAAGAAGTACAAGACTGAAGTCCAAGTTTGCAGAGGGGAGTGCTCTACCACCCCAAAACCCCAGGCTTCAAGTGGACATGAACACTCACAAACAATGTGCTACAATACAATCAAACAGACCCTTAT
Source organism: Oncorhynchus clarkii lewisi (assembly GCF_045791955.1). Classification (NCBI taxonomy): domain Eukaryota; kingdom Metazoa; phylum Chordata; class Actinopteri; order Salmoniformes; family Salmonidae; genus Oncorhynchus; species Oncorhynchus clarkii. The sequence goes on from NC_092163.1 coordinate 16,000,953, forward strand.
CAGACTGTATAATTGTACATGGTACATGGCTAAAAACAGATGTGATCCTCAAGGAGGTAAAGAGTTTGAAGACCAGAAATATTTGTATGCAGTAATTCACTCTTTAAGGGCACTGCACTCACAATGACTTCCCATAACAAAGACAAAAGCAAAGCAAGTTGTATAAATCTGATAGATACTGCAGGAGTGGAGTCACACAGGGCTCAGTAATCCGACCCATCCAGTTTGATAATCTCTCTGCCCGGTTACAACCCTTTCCCGTTACTTCAGTCACACCTGCGTTTACCCAGCTAGCCACGCCCCTTTCACATGATCACATACCTATAAACGCCCTACAGTACGTGCAGGGTTACTCAGGTGTATGATTAAGGTTTCATAAACACACACACTCATGAACGCACGAGCACACACGCACTTTATAAAAAGTACTGTGCAGGACTATACAGGTGTAGAGTCCATGGCTGAGATGTAATGTATGATAACGTATGTTGAGCCTTGAAATCCCCACGTAAGGACATTGAGCAGCAAAACAATGTATATACTGCAGGCTCACATGTCCCTCTATACAAAACCCAGGGAAGTACCTAGTCTCGTGTAGAGTCGTTATTATGTCACAGTTGAAAAACCAGGCAAGCACAGTGTCCAAATAGTCCGCTAAAACATTCCTTTCATGAGATAAGCCAAGAAATGTCCCAGCTAAAGTAACTCTTAAATTGTGTTGCTACAATATGTCGTTGAGCAATGCCTCACGTCACAAGCAAGTTGATGCTTATTGTCATTAGTCTTGTCCTGGAGGCAGAACTGAGTGATTTCCCCTTAGACAGGCCAGCTGCAAAGTCAAACTTCGCTACATGGTAAAAATGAATGAAAACAAAAATGTGCTTTAAGGTTAGGGTTAGCAGTGTGGTTAAGGTTAGGATTAGCAGTGTGGTTAAGGTTAGGGTTAGCAGTGTGGTTAAGGTTAGGATTAGCAGTGTGGTTAAGGTTAGGGTTAAGTTTAAAAACAGATTTTATGACCTTGTGGCTGTGCCAGCTTGTGACCACTCTACTGAGCTGCCAGGTTTTGTTTTTGTTGGAAACCAGTACAGTAACAAATAGTGCAAATGTTGTTCTTTGATCATTTCCATAAAAAACAAGGCACCATGTACAGAAAAAAATCTAAAAGTGACACCATTGAAAACCAACAGTATTTCTCTCCATCAAACTAAGCAATAATCTAAATCCAACCCCTCTGACCCATAAACACCTTACGTAACCATAACCCATACAAGATAAACTGGTCAATGATTCTCCTCCACCAGTGGTAGAAGTGCCTGTGAGAAAATAAACATAGGCTATGTCCTAAAAGTAGTGCATTCTACATACAGGGAATAGGGTGGCATTTCAGATGCACCCTCTATGCTGCTGGTGTGAGGGGGGATATCAATCAAGGATATTTCCTGCATTCGCAGCAGGAACAATGTGAGGAAGTGTTTCAAGACCACTGGACTCTTGCAACCCTCTGGCCCTCTACCCGGGCTAAGCTTCCATCCCCTATCACATTGCGTCCGACCCACGCATGAGCATGCACACGCACGCACACACACACACACACGCACACACACACGCACACACGCACGCACGCACACACGCACAAGCACACACACACACACACACACACACACACACACACACACACACACACACACACACACACATTCAGGAGGGAGACATTTATACCCCATGTGCTAAAACCATCAGGCTGGATGGAGGAAGAGGGTGGGTATAGGGGGGAGGGGGGGGGGGGGTCCTCAGGGGGGGTCCCCAGGGGGTCTATAGGTGTGAATTGGGTAAGCCCCTGTACAGAGGGTCACCTGAGGATGTCGCTCCTGAGGTGGTTGTTGTTTGGGCACCAGCACTCAGGGGCCAACTGTACTGTACAGTACAGTACACACACATGCATGCACAAATATGCATGTGAACGCATGGATGCAACCATGTTCACACAAGCACACACAAAAACTACTGTAAACCTAACCAAAAAGAAATACGACACTTTATAGCCATGGCAACTATTCAACTTCCACAAAGACCTACAGTACAGAACCTACTTTTGATGCTGGTTCATCGTGACTATGCTTTTTTACAACAAGGTTTTGAAATGATACCATTTGCACGATATCAAGTGTATGGCCTCCCTCTTATCAAAGTGATAAGAACGTTGCACTTAACGGTTTCCCATTCATTCCTTAACGGGAAATATAATGCTTAACCTGTTCTTCCCAGGCAAAAATCCAGGCTTGAAATCAAGGTTGTTACCATAGCCACACACTACAGCCTTGTGACAACTCAGTAACAAGGGTGCTTGTGGATTCCAGGCTAGTAATGTCATTTTTCCATTGAATGCCTAAGGTTCTGTAGATTCTAGTAGGGCTGGTTTTGACAGAAACTGCTGCTGTACGTGGTCATTATAAGACATGTTATAATGACCACGTAAACATTTATCGAGGGAGGTTGTTTGGTGTAATGCAATCTATCCGCCACTGGGACAGGATGCACGCAGGGCATCAGACTAGACGTGGTCGCAACACACACACACGCACACACACACAAACACTTACTTGGCAGGGAGCATGTCGAGCCATTGTGGAGACAACCTCCCAGGAGGCTTTGCACATGACGATGCCAAAGGTGTGGCCCTTTGTTTTTATATTCTTCTTTAGGAAAACAAACGGGTGGTTGGTGTGTTGTTGAAATAAAACTGAAGAGCGTCTGAGCTGAAGTGTGTCTGCGGTTTGCCTGTCACCTCAATGTGCTCATTGCGTCAGGCTTAGACCGTGAGTAAGGTAGCATTTCAATTTACAATTCTTCAGTTAAACTAGGAGGCTAAATATTAATTTCTAATGCCAGACTCTTAGCCTGGGTGCCAGTGTGTTACTGCTCTCCATAAGGAAACCAGGCACAGTGGAACAGACTGGCACCAAGGCTACCATATTCCCACTGGGGCCACTCTTGATTTATATCAACATAGGCATGCCATAAACTTAGAGTGTTTGGACCCAGTGACTCCTGGGTTGTTACTTTGCAAACCCATTGAGACAGAGGGCTTTACCTATAATGACACTGCCTAAGCTCTCCTCAGCTATGTACACTACCAGCATCCCATACAGAAGACCCAAGCCAATGGGCCATACCATTGAGGGTCCATTTTCAGGGGTGGCCAGGGTTTATGGGCATTCCCATGACAAATCAGAGCACCACGATAAATCATTTAAAATATAAACTTGGGAACCCACATAAGTTCACGGAATATAAACATTGATCCAGCAATTAACACTTTACCCATACATTTAAGCTGCAATATGTAACTTTTTGGGCGACCTGATAAAATGAACATAGGAATGTGAGTTATAGATTTGTCATTCGCATCGAAAGCAAGTCTAAGAAGGGGTAGATCTGTTCTACGTGCGCTATTTCTATGCTTCCTGTTCTTAAATGTCATTTTTGCATCTTTTACTTTAGGTTTTGTACACCAGCTTCAAACAGCTGAAAATACATAATTTTTTTATATGGAAAATATATCTCACAGTGGTTTAGATGGTACAATGATTCTCTACACTATACTTGCTTGTTTTGTCACATAAACTGAAATTAGGCAAACTATTAAAATGAATCCATGTTTCATGCATCCCACTCACAGAATTTTAGCAACGAGGAAATGGTGGAGTGATTTCTGCATAGTGCATCTTTCATTTGCTCATATACCGGTTTAGTAACAATGTAATTAAATTAGCTGGAAATGGGCACCAACACCAGATGAGTAATTCGAACCCTGCCCAAACAACATCACCAACAACCAATCACGCATCTAGCCTGGTTCCAGATCTGTTTGTGCTGTCTTGTTGACTGTTGATCATATGAGTTGGCAAGACAGCATAAACCGATCTGGGACCAGGCCACCATTCATCCCAGAACTACCCAGAATGACCAGGAAACCTGAATCTAAAACAGGGAAACTTGAGGAAATGCACCCTGGACAGCTGTGCTTTAGACTCACCAATACAAAACACCCTGGACAGCTGTGCTTTAGACTCACCAATACAAAACACCCTGGACAGCTGTGTTTTAGACTCACCAATACAAAACACCCTGGACAGCTGTGCTTTAGACTCACCAATACAAAACACCCTGGACAGCTGTGCTTTACTCACCAATACAAAACACCCTGGACAGCTGTGCTTTAGACTCACCAATACAAAACACCCTGGACAGCTGTGCTTTAGACTCACCAATACAAAACACCCTGGACAGCTGTGCTTTAGACTCACCAATACAAAACACCCTGGACAGCTGTGCTTTAGACTCACCAATACAAAACACCCTGGACAGCTGTGCTTTAGACTCACCAATACAAAACACCCTGGACAGCTGTGCTTTAGACTCACCAATACAAAACACCCTGGACAGCTGTGCTTTAGACTCACCAATACAAAACACCCTGGACAGCTGTGTTTTAGACTCACCAATACAAAACACCCTGGACAGCTGTGTTTTAGACTCAGCTGTGTTTTAGACAATACAAAACACCCTGGACAGCTGTGTTTTAGACTCACCAATACAAAACACCCTGGACAGCTGTGCTTTAGACTCACCAATACAAAACACCCTGGACAGCTGTGTTTTAGACTCACCAATACAAAACACCCTGGACAGCTGTGTTTTAGACTCACCAATACAAAACACCCTGGACAGCTGTGCTTTAGACTCACCAATACAAAACACCCTGGACAGCTGTGCTTTAGACTCACCAATACAAAACACCCTGGACAGCTGTGCTTTAGACTCACCAATACAAAACACCCTGGACAGCTGTGTTTTAGACTCACCAATACAAAACACCCTGGACAGCTGTGCTTTAGACTCACCAATACAAAACACCCTGGACAGCTGTGCTTTAGACTCACCAATACAAAACACCCTGGACAGCTGTGCTTTAGACTCACCAATACAAAACACCCTGGACAGCTGTGTTTTAGACTCACCAATACAAAACACCCTGGACAGCTGTGTTTTAGACTCACCAATACAAAACACCCTGGACAGCTGTGTTTTAGACTCACCAATACAAAACACCCTGGACAGCTGTGTTTTAGACTCACCAATACAAAACACCCTGGACAGCTGTGTTTTAGACTCACCAATACAAAACACCCTGGACAGCTGTGTTTTAGACTCACCAATACAAAACACCCTGGACAGCTGTGTTTTAGACTCACCAATACAAAACACACATCGCCCACAGAGCCAGAGCTTCAATCAGGCATTGTGTTATCATACCGTTGTTATCTCAGGAGAGAGAAAAACCGGTTGTTGTCCTTTGTGTATTCCAGTTGGGGCGTAGTGTGTTTGAACAGGCATGGTGGCAAGGAGCTTTTTTTATAAAGAATAAAAATGGAACAAAAATATCAAAATATAACAACCTCTTCCCATGTCTACTCTGTATGTATCCATATTCTTTTCATTCACGACTGTCTATCAATAAACAATGAAATACTGAATGCATCGTTTGTGAGTGGGATATCTGTATGAGTCGCTATCAAACTGGTTAGGTTACAGTGGGGCAGATTCTGAACTCTCAGTTATCTTATCTAAGTGTAGTACCACACTGCCACACCGATAAAGAATGCACCTGATTCTCATTCAATGGAAAACTTAAACAGCAACAGTAAACGAGTAGAACCAAACAAAATATGCAGTAATCTTGTAATGAGTTTTTGTAATTCTCAACCCCAAAATACAAAGGCACTCTGAGAACAATCGATTGTGCATGGATGACTACAGCTTTGAAATATGCATCAAAGCCTGGTTCCCCTGGCACCATATCAGAAAAAGAGCTCAACATGATCTCAGTGGTGAGTTCAACAGCGCAACATTATTGCAGCATTTAGGTTACAATACCGTGCAACTTGAACATAAAACATGAGTCATGCAATGGTCCAAGAGTAATTATCTTACTATAAAACCATTCAAAACGAACAAAACGAAAACGCCATACATTTAAGAGAGCTTCTTTCTGTTGACAAGATCACTATTTACCTGCCGTTAGGTTCAGCAAAGAAATCCATAAGATCTCTATGACGTCGATTGCTCGGGAAAATACAACTTCACACGTTGCTACAGTTGCAGCTGTGACAGCAGCACGCCGGGTAGTACAGTATGACAACGCCCACAGAGGATTTATTCAACCAATACAATGCCTCAATTGTTTCCCTGGCGATCTAGATAGGAGTTAGCCAATCAAATAGGCCTACAATATATACCTGTATTTGGTGCTGGTTGAGGTTTCTCATCTTTGAATAGATTTTTTAACACAGTTGATACTCTGTTTAAAAGTCAGCCTACTGTTACTCACTGTATGTTCAAAGATACCCAGAGAAACAAGTTTTTAAAAAATGTAGCCTACCATTTTATCTTATTTCATCATCATTATTTATTTCTTGTAGGATTTGTCATACTATACAAACAATTCCTAGAACATTGATTCGTCATTGATAAGACGCAAAATAAAGACTAACATCAAAATTGGTACCATATGGAGAGAACAGAAGGGCCAGACAACACCATTTTGTTATATCTTGTTACATGTACAGTACCTTTCATTTCTGTTTATTTTGCATCTGTCTGTTAAATTAACCTTATAGCAATATACACTGAATGTACAAAACTTTAGGAATACCTGCTTTTCCCATGACATACTGTAGACTGCACTGTTGGTTAAGGGCTTGTAAGTAAGCATTTCACGGTAAGGTCTACACTTGTTGTATCCGGCACATGTGACAAATAAAGTTTGACTTGATTTGAATCCAGGTGAAAGCTATGATCACTTATTGATGTCACTTGTTAAATCCACTTCAAAATCAGTGTAGTTGAAGGGGAGACGACAGGTTAAAGGATGTTGTTTGTTTGTGTGCCATTCAGCCGATGGGCAAGACAAAAGATTTAAGTGCCTTTGAACAGGGTAGGATAGAAGGTGCCGGTTTGCATGTGTCAAGAACTGCAACGCTGATAGGTTTTTCACACTCCACAGTTTCCTGTGTGTATCAAGAATGGTCCACCACCCAAAGGACATCCAGCCAACTTGACAACTGTGGGAAGCATTGGAGTCAACATGGGCCAGCATCCCTGTGGAAGGGCTTTCGACACCTTGTAGAGTTCATGTCCTGACGGACTGAGGCTGTTGCGAGGGCAAAAGAGGGTGTAACTCAATATTAGGAATGTGTTCTTAATGTTTCGTACACTCGGTATGCATGTGTAATTACTAGTCTGTGGTGTTTTCCTGACATCACAGGGAAACTGGTTAGGTCACAGTCAGGATAAACCCAGAGTCCTACCCATTTAAACACAAAGATTTCTAACATACCAACCTCACCCTTTTTTAAAAGCATTTTTACTGTGCATTCTATTCTGCTGTATGATTGATTACTGTGACCATATCCATTTTTGCCAGTGCAAAACTGTAGACAGCAATAAATTAGACAACTGATTAACAAAGGACTGGATGAGCATATTCTGTAGCACCATAGACTGGTCTATGACACCAGGTCAATCTATCCTGGAATATCTATGTCCTTTCCTGCGGTCATCGGTATCAGCTAAATAAACCAAATATATCTTATGTTTTGTCAAATACAGTGTCAAATAAACATTACAGTGTGCTACTCAGTATGATACATCTTATATTATGTACAATGGAATGTCAAAATGGGATTATTTAATACAATGTCAAATGTATACATTCAAATGTAAAAAACAACATTGAACATAATTGCTTTTGGGTGAGTCTGCGGAGTCCTGAGAAAGGCTGCTTTTCCTACCTCATTATCCTGACATACGTTACTCTCGTGTGGGAAAATGAACACAATGGACTCCCCTGCTGGTCTAAAGAAGTCACTGTGATATTTCAGAAATGTCCCACTTCAGGAAACCGTTGCTCATTACAGTGCAGGAAGAGAGGACTTCAGTGCTTCCAAATACCTTGCACCAATACCAGCGTAGCTACAGTGTAATGTTGAAGTTATTTTGAGGGAAGAAATATATAGTATACAAATGTACATCATTTACATAATCCATAGTGTCCATTTTAGCAACTGGGTATTGAACCCCGGTCTCCTGAATGTCACAAGACTGTGTTAGCCCAACGGAGGTCTGTAGGTCTCAGGCAATGTTAGTCATCACAGGAGGATGGTTCGCTGAACCATCCAGCAGCCATAATGTCCCTTGGCTCCAAAAAGAGTCACTTCCATTAATTTTTGTCTGGTCCACAGACTCAAGGCTTTTCATCTCCACTTACTCCCCCTCTGTTACCAGCTGTCTAAAAAAAGTGTCATAAATACATTAAAGTATATATATATTTTTAAGGCTAGTCTTCCCCTCTCAGGGCTGTGCCCCGCTGAAGGTGGCTATGGGCAGGCAGAGGAGGGAGCAGAAGGTGGGGTGGAGTGGCTGGATCTGGGCGGACAGACCCTGGTCTAACCTCCAGTCTGTAGAGCTGTCAGGCTTGTAGCATACAGATACTTCACACCTGGGAGAGAAGGAGGGAGGGAAAGAGACACTGTGGTCAGAGTGTGTGTGTGTGTGGCCGTGTTTAACTTTACTTGTGGAGACTGTGTGGATGTGTTTAACTAAGAATAGTAAAACAAAAATGTGACCAACTGGGGACATTTTGTTGGTCCCCAAAAGGTCAAATGCTTTTTCTAGGGGGTTTAGGGTTAGGAGCTAGGGTAGTTTTAGGATTAGGAGCTAGGGTTAGGTTTAGGGTACAGGTTAGGTTTAGGGGTTAGGGAAAATAGGATTTTGAATGGGACGACAGTTGTATAAGACTGTGACTGTGTGCGTGTGTGTGCGTGCGTGTGTGTGTGTGCGTGCGTGCGTGCGTGTGTGTGTGTGTGTGTGTGTGTGTGTGTGTGTGTGTGTGTATTCCTGTACCTGGTGACACCCTGGAAAATCTTCTTCTCATCCTGGTCCAGACACACAGCGAAGGTGGTGTTACCAGTCCCACTGACCTGCACCTTGTCCACCTTCACCTCAGTAACGCTCAGTTGCTGTCAAGTAGAAACTGGCCATTAGAAGCAATACAAGTATATTATGGGACTCCAAGGGTCGTTTTTCCAGACACAGACTAAGCAGAGTCCTGGATCAAAAACAAGATCAAAGGACAATCTCCAGTGAAAGCGTTTAGGACTAGGTTAATCTGTGTTTGTGAAACCAGCCCTAAGGACATATAGAAAAGCATTCATTAGTGGCATTAATGCTGTTTTTGTCTGAGCTACAGGATGCAGTGTGTCACATTAATGTAAGATCCAGTGAACAGGAAAAGGGTTGGACAACAACAACAACAAAAAGACCTCAAGTGAAAGTCGTGCTCTGTTAAAGTAGAAACTGCGACGTGTCTGTGAAAGTGTACATTGGGTTTGTTATCGGGTTGATCTAGAAAGAATCTCGTTCTCGGGGTACGAGAGATGCTGCTTACAGACCTCTTTATGGAGTCCTTATAGAGCACGGCGGTTTATGTGAAGTTGTTGATGTGCGCAAGTCGCACCGACTCGATCTGACAACATCCTGCTCACCTGATTGTAGCCTTTCTTAGATTTGTTTGAGTTTTGCCTTTTCAGTACTTCTGTCATTGTCAACTGCAAGCACTCCATCTTTGAATCTGAAACCGTGGGGGAAGGAAGGGATCAAAACAGGATGTCTGCGTTGACGAAACAAACTTTCAAACCTACAACTGATTTGGCTGCTCTCTAAAAAGCGTTGGCCCAAAAAATGTCCAATTCATGAATGAACCCAGAACTTTATTTTACTGTAGTTTATTTTATTGCTGTCGTTATATCACCTAGTTCCTCTGGATTCTTGCAGGCTTTTGTCAGGTTGATGGAGGTGCAAACTTTGTCTTTCTTCGTCCATTGACTTCTCCCACTGATGACCACCTGAGAGAGAGAGAGAGAGAGAGAAATACGTCAGAGATGCATCAGGCAAAGATAATGATGATTCATTTTGCAGTTGACACGGTCAGTATGTTTCTAGAAGGATGAACAGCTGCCGAACACCATCTTACCCTGTTGTAAACCACCTCTAACATCAGAGGGACTGCCTCCCGGTCGCCATCGATCCCAAACCTCTTGCTCGCGGCACCTACAAAAAGGACAAACACAGAGCTTTCCTATTAGGATACAGCCATAGAGCTGAACATGATGCTGAAGATGAATAATCAATCATTGATGATGATGAATACGAAGAATGATGATTTATACATTTAGTATCACTTTGTTTTTTAATAAGCAAAAATCGCTGGAAGAGATTCTGTCATGTAGCATTGAAGAAACGACATAGGGGAACAAATGAGACAAATTGAGTCTCTGAATCATAGATTGAAACAGCAGATGTTCCCATAGCCATAATCCACCCAGACCTCGGACTCCCGGCTGCATATTTTCTAATTGGAAAATCTGAACTGCCTGTTGTTTATTATGGGCTGTTTGCTAGGAGACAGGGCTGAGGCAGATGTACATACCCATAGCCTTGATGGCTCGTGTCCCTGCGGTGTGGCCCAACTCTAGGGAGTGAAGGAAAACCTCTGTCCTCCTCTCGCCTCCAGCTAACGTCATCTACAACCCCAAGGACATCAAGCAGTCAACACACAAATTTATAACATGGAGGTTGAGTGTAGGAGATGTGTGGTGTGTGTGTGTGTCTGTGTGTGTGTGAGTGAGAGAGAGAGAAAGAGAGAGATAGAGAGAGACAGAGAGAGAGAGGGAAAAAGAGACAGAAAGAGAATCCAGGCCTCACCTCAGCTTGGTAGAGCTGCATCAGTGCAGGCCTGGTGGCATGGCGACAGTAGTACAACACCAGGTCAGCCAGGATGGGCAGACGATCCTCATAGGAACTATCATACAACTCGGACTCCATCTTCGAGGTTTGCTGCAAGACACAGTGAACACCATTGACTGTGGGTGAGACAACACATGATTTTTTTAATCATATTCATCATTTGATATGTCACACAAAATGTGGTCTTACCTGACACACCACGTTGGCTGGTAGACTGAGCAGGCTCAAGGTGTTGCGTTCGTACCAGGGGTCCAGCATACCAATGAAACGGGCTATGTCGTTAGTGCTGTCTTCTGTGCCAAGAATGTTGAGCTCCTAGAAGAACAATATGTCAGCCTAAACAGCTATCAACCCACTATCTAGAATTGAGGTTACGCTTTAGAGCTGATGTTTCTTATGGTGCACCAGAAACTAACATGGTTTGGGTCCATCTCATCAGAAAGTGAATTGAAGTTCAATTTATACATTGAAAAAACTTAAATATTATAAATCAAATTTCAATTATCTCCCCAATTGACTTGAATAGAATTAACCCCAACCCTGATAGGGCCACTTAAAAAGAGCCACTATGCTATAAACCTGATAGGGCCACTTAAAAAGAGCCACTATGCTATAAACCTGATAGGGCCACTTCAAAAGAGCCACTATGCTATAAACCTGATAGGGCCACTTAAAAAGAGCCACTATGCTATAAACCTGATAGGGCCACTTCAAAAGAGCCACTATGCTATAAACCTGATAGGGCCACTTCAAAAGAGCCACTATGCTATAAACCTGATAGGGCCACTTCAAAAGAGCCACTATGCTATAAACCTGATAGGGCCACTTCAAAAGAGCCACTATGCTATAAACCTGATAGGGCCACTTAAAAAGAGCCACTATGCTATAAACCTGATAGAGCCACTTCAAAAGAGCCACTATGCTATAAACCTGATAGGGCCACTTCAAAAGAGCCACTATGCTATAAACCTGATAGGGCCACTTAAAAAGAGCCACTATACTATAAACCTGATAGGGCCACTTAAAAATAGCCACTATGCTATAAACCTGATAGGGCCACTTAAAAAGAGCCACTATGCTATAAACCTGATAGGGCCACTTAAAAAGAGCCACTATGCTATAAACCTGATAGGGCCACTTAAAAAGAGCCACTATGCTATAAACCTGATAGGGCCACTTAAAAAGAGCCACTATGCTATAAACCTGATAGGGCCACTTCAAAAGAGCCACTATGCTATAAACCTGATAGGGCCACTTAAAAAGAGCCACTATGCTATAAACCTGATAGAGCCACTTCAAAAGAGCCACTATGCTATAAACCTGATAGGGCCACTTCAAAAGAGCCACTATGCTATAAACCTGATAGGGCCACTTAAAAAGAGCCACTATGCTATAAACCTGATAGGGCCACTTCAAAAGAGCCACTATGCTATAAACCTGATAGGGCCACTTAAAAAGAGCCACTATACTATAAACCTGATAGGGCCACTTCAAAAGAGCCACTATACTATAAACCTGATAGGGCCACTTAAAAAGAGCCACTATGCTATATACCTGATAGGGCCACTTCAAAAGAGCCACTATGCTATAAACCTGATAGGGCCACTTAAAAAGAGCCACTATACTATAAACCTGATAGGGCCACTTAAAAAGAGCCACTATGCTATAAACCTGATAGGGCCACTTAAAAAGAGCCACTATACTATAAACCTGATAGGGCCACTTCAAAAGAGCCACTATGCTATAAACCTGATAGGGCCACTTAAAAAGAGCCACTATGCTATAAACCTGATAGGGCCACTTAAAAAGAGCCACTATGCTATAAACCTGATAGGGCCACTTAAAAAGAGCCACTATACTATAAACCTGATAGGGCCACTTAAAAAGAGCCACTATGCTATAAACCTGATAGGGCCACTTCAAAAGAGCCACTATGCTATAAACCTGATAGGGCCACTTAAAAAGAGCCACTATGCTATAAACCTGATAGGACCACTTAAAAAGAGCCACTATGCTATAAACCTGATAGGGCCACTTAAAAAGAGCCACTATGCTATAAACCTGATAGGGCCACTTAAAAAGAGCCACTATGCTATAAACCTGATAGGGCCACTTCAAAAGAGCCACTATGCTATAAACCTGATAGGGCCACTTAAAAAGAGCCACTATGCTATAAACCTGATAGGGCCACTTAAAAAGAGCCACTATGCTATAAACCTGATAGGGCCACTTAAAAAGAGCCACTATGCTATAAACCTGATAGGGCCACTTAAAAAGAGCCACTATGCTATAAACCTGATAGGGCCACTTAAAAAGAGCCACTATGCTATAAACCTGATAGGGCCACTTAAAAAGAGCCACTATGCTATAAACCTGATAGGGCCACTTAAAAAGAGCCACTATGCTATAAACCTGATATGGCCACTTAAAAAGAGCCACTATACTATAAACCTGATAGGGCCACTTAAAAAGAGCCACTATGCTATAAACCTGATAGGGCCACTTAAAAAGAGCCACTATACTATAAACCTGATAGGGCCACTTCAAAAGAGCCACTATGCTATAAACCTGATAGGGCCACTTAAAAAGAGCCACTATGCTATAAACCTGATAGGGCCACTTAAAAAGAGCCACTATGCTATAAACCTGATAGGGCCACTTAAAAAGAGCCACTATACTATAAACCTGATAGGGCCACTTAAAAAGAGCCACTATGCTATAAACCTGATAGGGCCACTTCAAAAGAGCCACTATGCTATAAACCTGATAGGGCCACTTAAAAAGAGCCACTATGCTATAAACCTGATAGGACCACTTAAAAAGAGCCACTATGCTATAAACCTGATAGGGCCACTTAAAAAGAGCCACTATGCTATAAACCTGATAGGGCCACTTAAAAAGAGCCACTATGCTATAAACCTGATAGGGCCACTTCAAAAGAGCCACTATGCTATAAACCTGATAGGGCCACTTAAAAAGAGCCACTATGCTATAAACCTGATAGGACCACTTAAAAAGAGCCACTATGCTATAAACCTGATAGGGCCACTTAAAAAGAGCCACTATGCTATAAACCTGATAGGGCCACTTAAAAAGAGCCACTATGCTATAAACCTGATAGGGCCACTTAAAAAGAGCCACTATGCTATAAACCTGATAGGGCCACTTAAAAAGAGCCACTATGCTATAAACCTGATATGGCCACTTAAAAAGAGCCACTATACTATAAACCTGATAGGGCCACTTAAAAAGAGCCACTATGCTATAAACCTGATAGGGCCACTTAAAAAGAGCCACTATGCTATAAACCTGATAGGGCCACTTAAAAAGAGCCACTATACTATAAACCTGATAGGGCCACTTAAAAAGAGCCACTATGCTATAAACCTGATAGGGCCACTTCAAAAGAGCCACTATGCTATAAACCTGATAGGGCCACTTAAAAAGAGCCACTATGCTATAAACCTGATAGGACCACTTAAAAAGAGCCACTATGCTATAAACCTGACAGGGCCACTTAAAAAGAGCCACTATGCTATAAACCTGATAGGGCCACTTCAAAAGAGCCACTATGCTATAAACCTGATAGGGCCACTTAAAAAGAGCCACTATGCTATAAACCTGATAGGACCACTTAAAAAGAGCCACTATGCTATAAACCTGATAGGGCCACTTCAAAAGAGCCACTATGCTATAAACCTGATAGGGCCACTTCAAAAGAGCCACTATGCTATAAACCTGATAGGGCCACTTAAAAAGAGCAACTATGCTATAAACCTGATAGGGCCACTTCAAAAGAGCCACTATGCTATAAACCTGATAGGGCCACTTAAAAAGAGCCACTATGCTATAAACCTGATAGGGCCACTTCAAAAGAGCCACTATGCTATAAACCTGATAGGGCCACTTAAAAAGAGCCACTATGCTATAAACCTGATAGGGCCACTTAAAAAGAGCCACTATGCTATAAACCTGATAGGGCCACTTCAAAAGAGCCACTATGCTATAAACCTGATAGGGCCACTTCAAAAGAGCCACTATGCTATAAACCTGATAGGGCCACTTAAAAAGAGCCACTATGCTATAAACCTGATAGGGCCACTTAAAAAGAGCCACTATGCTATAAACCTGATAGGGCCACTTAAAAAGAGCCACTATGCTATAAACCTGATAGGGCCACTTAAAAAGAGCCACTATGCTATATACCTGATAGGACCACTTAAAAAGAGCCACTATACTATAAACCTGATATGGCCACTTAAAAAGAGCCACTATACTATAAACCTGATAGGGCCACTTAAAAAGAGCCACTATGCTATAAACCTGATAGGGCCACTTTTAAAAAAGCCACTATACTATAAGAGTTGTACTCACTGTACAGGATGTACTTCCTCTCCGTGGGCTAGCCGACTGGCCTCCGGGGCTAGGGCACCTGGGACTGGGGCACCTCACAACACCGTCCCTCTTCACAGGCACAAAGAAGAACTGCAGCCGGAAGGCTCTGCTGAGGCTCGGGCAAACGTTTTCTCTCTGGCGTAGGTTACTATAGGCCCTGGCCACCTTGCCCGCCACGTGGTCGGCCCCGAACACTACCACCCTCAGGGTGGTGGCATTACTGTTACCCTCCTCGTCACTGCTCAGGATGGGCCTCCGGCGGAAGCACACGTGCTTGAGGGCCTGGGGGGTACAGGGGGTCTGGAACAAAGAGTCTGGGCTGACTAGGTGCACCTGCTGCGGGAGGGAGTTGGAGCGCTTTGAACGAACAGGGACAAAGTCCGTAGCATCTGGGCTGCCGAGGCTCTTGGCTCTGGTCAGGGACTGCGTCTTTGTCTTGAAGAAACGGGAGAAGTGCTGGCTCCGACGAGCCGAAGCTTTGGTTGACTTGCCGGATGATGGGCTCTGTTCCAAAGGTGAGGGGCTGGAGGTGGCGTCCTCGGGGTCTTCGTAGAAGTCGCTGTCGATGCCGGAAGTGACTGAGAGAATGGAGGGGGTGTAGGATTCGGACAAGTTGGAGTACATGGAGTCTTTAGAGGCAGTGGAGAGGGAGGAGACGGTGGAGAAGGTGGAGGCTCGGTGGTCCACGCTCCAGCCGTTGTCTCCGACATGTCTACGTACAAACTCCTTCTCTCCCTCTTCCTTCTCTCCCTCTTCCTCCTCCAGGTCAAACTCTGCATCTTCCTCCCCCTCCTCACCATCACCCTGACCACTGGAGGTCTGGAAGCCGGTTAGGTCATGCTCGTTCTCCAGAAGGGTGTTGAGGATGTCTGAAAATCACAAGGACACAGTCTATCAGTTGCATGTACTGTAAAGGACCGTCGACAAATTTATTTGTCACAATCCAAGTTGAAACCATCAAACAGAAAGGAAAGTCAACCTAGGTAGGAGAAACCTAGAGAGGAACCAGACTCAAGGGGGATCCCATGACAAGCCATTTCATGAGAGACTGAAGACCAAAGTCCTTTACCAAAGTTGTCCTTGTCCCAGTGAAACATGTAGCACTTGGCTGTGGGCAGTGGTAGAGTTTGCAGCATTCCTAAAAACAGAGTAAATACAACGAAACAACATTTACACACATTGTATGGACATTTTTTCCCAGTAGCCTCAATATGACAAATCAATACACTAACCAGTAACCAGGCTCCACCCTCTCACCGTCAGACTTCCTGACATCGGACGCTGGGACGCCCATCTTCTCCCTCAGCCCCTCCAGGCCCTGCGTCACATGATCACGGCCTTTCGCCGGGTCGTCCATGGCAGCGGCCCTCTCCAGGACGTCGGTTACCACGGAGAAGATCTCCACCAGCACTTCTAGACTCTTGACCTGTGGCGAGAAAGTCACGTTGTGTTTCTGTTCAGAAGATCGGTACTAACAAACTATCAAACTACTAACCATTGATTTTGACCATGATGGGTAAAAACTAACAGATTGCACATCCATCAAGACTAACAAAATCTTAGCTAAAATCACAATTTCTATCGGTATCTCTATAGTGCTCCAGTGGTATATTGTGTCGTCCAGTACCTGCAGGGCTTTGTGGATGCTGGCCAGGGGGTACTTGGTGCCCAGGGTAGCCTGGTAGGCATGTTTGACCAGGGTGATATACGTCTCTCTCTGGGACCGTTGGATACTACTCAGTTGGTCTGCTACAGACAGGAACTCAGGAGGCACCTCACTAGGGTTCATCAACAGAACCGTCCTATGGGAATGAGATGACACAGGGTTGACATGGTGGAAAACACAGGGGTGATAGGAGGTCTGCGCTCTAAAAAAAGTAATTATTATTATTCGTTGTTGCATGAATTCTAGAACAGGACGATACACATGCCTTTGTCTCTCGGCACACATGCAAAGATGTGTATATAAACACACACCCAGTTACACGGAAACAGAACAAGGGGAACGCTAACAGAAGAAAAACCCACAGAGTGAAAAGGAAGTAGTGATATATTGGGCAGGGAAGGGGTGGGGAGAAGGAATAACTGAAGTGGAGTTCCAGACGTGTGGTTTACATGTGCATGACAAACATGCACAGTCATTTAGAATCATCTGTAGTAAAATGTAGCAGTTAAACTGTTGACAACCTACATTGTTTTTGAGCGATGTTTTGAGGTGGCCAGGCCTTGCTCTTCTCTCACCAGTCTGTGATAGGATATGCCTGTGAAGTGAACACACGCTGAATAAGTTGATTGTTCTTTGCACACTAAAAAGTATTGTATTGCACACAATTACATCATCATTTGATCTCACAACATCACAAAATAGTGATGCCCATTCACACCACTGCAAGCTCATTCATTCATTCATTCATTCATTGGCCTGTACCTGACGGGACTTTCTCAGATTTCAGTCTTATTTTTGATTTGATCTGTCATTATCCTCTTCCAGGTAGTTGACAGGATGTTATAGTTCTGCTTTTTTTCTTTTGTGAATTGAAGTATCACACATCCGCTTTCCAAGAACAGGCTCCCACAGAACCGTCAAGCCCTTCTCCATTATCAATGGCACATGTTTGAGCAGACACGTTTACCTAAACCTGACTATTCATTTACCTAACTTGATCAATCTGAGGTGATCAAGTTAATCCGATTATGTTATATCTACAGTGCCTTCACTTATTCCACATATAGTGGTGTTACAGCCGAATTCAAAATTGATTTGAATTGTAAAAAAAAAATCTCACCCATCAACACACAATACCTCATAATGATAAAGTTAAAAACAGATTATTTTTGCTAATGTATTGAAATTGAAATACAGAAATATCTCATTTACATAAGTATTCACACCCCTGAGTCAATACTTGTAGAAGCACCTTTGGCAGCAGTTACAGCTGTGAGTCTTTCTGGGTAAGTCTCTAAGAGCTTTCCACAGATGGATTGTGCAACATTTGCTCATTATTCTTCACAAAATTCTTCAAGCTCTATCAAATTGGTTGTTGATCATTGCTTGAAAACCATTTTCAGGTCTTGCCATATATTTTCAAGTAGATTTAAGTCATAACTGTAACTCGGCCACTCAGGAACATTCACTGTCTTCTTGGTAAACAACTCCAGTGTAGATTTGGCCTTGTGTTTTAGGTTATTGAAAGGTGAATTAATCTCCCAGTGTCTGGTGGAAAGCAGACAACCAGGTTTTCCTCTAGGATTTTGCCTGTTCTTAGCTCCAGTCCTTAACGATTACAAGCATACCCGTAACAAGACGCAGCCATCACTATGCTTGAAAATATGGAGACTATTACTCAGTAATGTGCAGGTTTGAGTAGGTTACTTTCTAAATGTACTCCATTACAAGTTACCCGTCCAAAATTGTAATCAGTAACGTAACTTTGGTATTACCCAAACTCAGTAACGTAATCTGATTACATTCCATTACTTTTAGATTACTTTCCCCCTAAGAGACATTAGAAGAAGACAAAAATTTATGTTTCCAATTGAACAACATCTATTACAGGATAAGTCAATGTTAAAGTTTACATAGCTAGGCTTTCCAAGTGGCGCAGAGGTCTAAGGCACTGCATCGCAGTGCTAGCTGTGCCACTAGAGGTCCAGGCTCTGTCACAGCTGGCCGTGACCGGGAGACCCATGGGGCGGCGCACAATTGGCCCAGCGTCGACCGGGTTAGGGAAGGGTTTGGCCGGCCAGAATGTTCTTGTACCATCGCACTCTAGCGACTCCTGTGGTGGGCCGGGTGCAATGCACGCTCACACGGTCACCAGGTGTATGGTGTTTCCTCCGACACATTGGTGCGGCTGGCTTCTTGGGTTAAGCGGGCATTGTGTCAAGAAGCAGTGTGATTTGGCTGGGTTGTGTTTCGGAGGAAGGCATGGCTCTCGACCTTCGCCACTCCCGAGTCCGCACGGGAGTTGCAGCGATGAGACAAGACTGTAACTACCAATTGGATACCATGAAAAAGGGGGTAAAAATAAATAAAATAAAACGTTTACATAGCTGGCAATATATGGATGTTAAATGTTACTTTATGGGTTGATTCTTCTTCTACCCCATCGCTTTCTACAACATATAATACGATTAAATTATATCTTTACATTAAAAACCAAAGCCTGTCAGAATTCCAGTCATTCCAACAAATGTTATACCCCTTGATCTTCAAGAATAGGACTTGGAAATATGGAAGTACAGATTAGCCATGTAGTGACCCCAAAACTAATGACTTATTAGCCAGCCCTACTCTGTTGTTTATGATTTTGTTGTCATGGAGGACTGATTGGGATCATTGATTCAAGTTGAAAAATAAATGCTGCGCTCATGGAATGGCATGCTTTGCCAAGAGTGTGCAAAGCTGTCATCAAGGCAAAGGGTGGCTACTTTGAAGAATCTAAAATATATTTTGATTGGTTTATCACTTTTTTGGTTAGTACATGATTCCTTGTGTGTTATTTCATAGTTTTGATGTCTTCACTATTATTCTACAATGTAGAAAATAGTACAAATAAAGAAAAACCCTTGAATGAGTAGGTGTGTCCAAACTGTTATATTTATGTCCAAAAATGGATGTAGCAACTACAGATTGCCCCTTTAAGTCTATCAACATTTTGCAAATTTGAGCATGTGTCCATTAGGCCTATGTAATTATTTTATCAGCATTAATTAGATTGAGCAATAAAAGCCCCACTTTGATTCCATGGGCTGGGATCTGCACTATGCAGCTGTTGCAAGAGCACATTTTTCACTGGCTGTCCACTGGTTTCAAAAACAATGATTGATAGGAAGTTTAAACTTCTTGTATTCAACCATTATTGGGTTCAAATACACATTTAGATTTGTGAACAGCCATCCACAACAACCACAATCTGTATGACGCAAATAGCTAAATGAGAGAGCAGCATTATGATTCACATCAATGCACTATGTAGATATCAATAATAAATTAAATCCCCGTATTGCCGTAGGCTACCCCACTGCTGTCATCTTTACCTCCAAGCGTTTATTCAAGTTGGATCATCTCTGGATGCCGACAGCAGTCGCACCATTGGAAGACATTGCTTGGACTGTAGCCTACAAAAGCCTATTCCTGCTCTTTTCCTATGATCCATCAAACACATTTGGTGTGTCATCATAGTGGTCTCTGACTTGTGGTCAGACTCGCTCAGGTGGAACAAACTTAAATTTGACCCTTTTTTCAATGCTGATTTGAATGTCATTGAACAAACAGAGAAGTGTCAAATATTTTTTCCGCAAACATCCATTCTGATTTTAAAAGTAATCCTCGAAGTAACCATCTAGTTTTTTAAAAGTATCTGTAATCTGATTACAATATTTTTGCTAGTAACGTAACGGATTACAGTCACCGTTTTTTGTAATCCCTTACATGTAACAGATTACATGTAACTACATATAATCTGTTACTCCCAACCCTGGTAATGTGTTGTATTGGATTTGCCCCAAACATAACACTTTGTATTCAGGGCAAAAAGTGAATTGCTTTGCCACATTTTTGCAGTATTACTTTAGTGCCTTGTTGCAAACAGGATGCATGTTTTGGAATATTTATATTCTGTACAGGCTTCCTTTTTTTCACTCGGTCAATTAGGTGGAGTAACTACAATGCTGTTGATCCATCCTCAGTTTTCTCCTATCACAGCCATTAAACTCTCTAACTGTTTTAAAGTCACCAATGGCCTCGTGGTTAAATCCCTGAGCGGCTTTCTTGCTCTCTGGAAAGTGAATACTTTCTGATACTCACAGTATTTGTGCGTTTCATCTTACTGCATTATCTGTTTGAGTCACTAGGGGTCAGTCACTGATCATGGTTGACAGAGCCACCGTACATGACATGGGGTGTATTCATTATGGAAACTGTTTACCGTTTAAGAATCAAGTGGAATCAACCAGAGCAAACTAAATGAAACGGGGAGGGACCCATCTGAATTTGTCCAATTTTGTTTGCGTTTTCTGTGTTTGGAGTAAACAGTTTATTCCTAAACGTTTTGCAACAGAATCGGCGTAATGATTACAGCCCTCAGCAACTATGGCTCGGACCATTGGGAGAGAAGTCGACGTAGGCACTTGTTGCCTCACAGAAAAAGGAAGGCTGTCTTACACATATCCATTTTTTACCTCATATTAATTCACAGCCCACATCATGCTCATCAATTTATTTGACCTTTATTTAACTAGGCAAGTCAGTTCAGAACAAATCCTTATTTTCAATGACGGTCTAGGAACAGTGGGTTAACTGCCTGTTCAGGGGCAGAAGGACAGATTTGTACCTTGTCAGCTCAGAACTTGCAACCTTCCGGTTACTAGTCCAACGCTCTAACCACTAGGCGACCCTGCCGCCCCAATGAACTAAAAGAATAGTTCAAAACCCCCATAGAAGCATGGGGTAGATATAAAACCTAGAGTAGCCCACGTCTCTCCATGTTTACCTGGGGCCTTGAGCTCCTGGTGTAAGGTGGAGAGCAGTCCTTTACACACGCTGCAGTAAGGCTCTGGCCAAGTCAGGAAACAGCCAAACACCTCACAGGCCTCCTCCAGCAGCTCCGTGGCAGGGGGACAGAAGGGGGTCTGCAACCAGAAAAACACCTAGTTAGGGGTAACTAAGGTTGGGGTTTTCATGTTTGATTTATTGATTGATTGATTGATTACCGTTACCTGTAACAGAGTGGAGGAGAACATGATAGCGAGGGGAGCCACTAGCTCATACTGACACTGATCCTGGACCTGCACACACATACGGAGAACCAAAAGTTCATTCACGTATCCACACTTTATAGTTTCAGTTCTCAATTCCCACCACAAGACGGCATACTGCTCCTAATCACATACTGTAGATCAGACTAAAATCCCACCTACATCCTGTAGAGGCTTGGGGTCATCATGACATGTGACCATAAGAATCTAGGTCATAGCAGCATCCTAAGTAGAGGAGTTATGATAGCCTCTGCCCTTTCAGTAATGACCTGTGACCCCTCACCTCTCGGGTCTTCCTGAGGATCTGCTGCAGGAGGATGAGGAAGTTCTCTGGGTCTCTCTTCACCAATTCCTCCAGACTCCAGCGGTTCAACGACTGGCCCGCCGTGCACATCAGGACTGAAACACACACACACGTCACATCACATCAGAGGGAGCATGCCACATTGTGTAACATGTTTATGAAACTAAAACATATAGCTTCCCTGAAGGGTACACAGTGTACTTCAAAACAAATTAATAACATCATTTCAACACAGTATGTGGCAACAAGGTACCTCCTGAAAATGTGATATAGAAAACCACAGTGTGTAGGTGTATGGTATCTGACTCAGTTGGTGCTGCTACGCTTTACAACACTAACCGATCCTACCCCCTCACACTACCTCATCATGCTTCCAGGCGCACTGCGGTCTGTGCCGCCACGTCTCTGTGTGTGTGTGTGTGTGCACAACTTCCTCCACAGCCATAGTGTCAACGTTGATACTTCCTCTAGCACGTAATAACACTTCTCTGACAGTTTTCAACAACAACAGACTCACTAGACCTACTGGGCTTCAGATATACCTGTCACAACGAACAGTTCTGGTGCTCAGAAGTTGAGAAAGAACAACAAGTTACTGTCCATGTGGTCTGACTGATGACTGGTGATTTTCTTGTGGAGTGGTTTTAACACGTTGCTGGACACTCGAAACGTCTCATGCTATTTGACGTCGACTTTCTGTAACACCACACTTAGAAAATGTTCCTGCAGTTTGGATCAATACTGTGACATGAACTACATGCAACAGTGACAGGGCTGCCTGTGAACAGGCCTTTATTTCCATTTCACGTGAACAACCATATTATGCCTTTCTTAACAAATAAAGGACTGTATGTCTCAAATGAAATACACTGGGAATCAAATTCCCTGAGAATGAAAACTAAGTCACCAACGAAGAGATGAAATACACCCGCCCATGTCCGACCCTGCTCAGCCCAGATGAGGCTTACCGTTCCAGGGTTGTGGCGCCGTGGGGCTGGGTCTGAGCCCATCCAGACATCGGTCCAGAGCGTGCTGGATCCGGTCCTCAGTACACGACGTGTGCTGCATGTCTTCTCACGACCTGGAGTAGAAGAGAGGGATAAGAAGATAAACATCACACCTCTCTCCATTCATCCCTCTCTTTCCGTGAAAGCATATTAGACTTATCGGATCAAGGAAGTAAACACAGGTCCAGTTTTGCATCTTGGTATACATCGCAGGGGACATTTGAAAATGCCCTCATGAGTTCCGTGGAAAAGCCATAAGACAGGATGGGATTTCAGGGGAATGGAGAGATAAGAAAAACAAACTGTTATTCTCTCTTCCTTCCCTTCTTATAGTTTGTTATATTTCTATGGCCCGTCATAGGCATCGCCCTCATCTGTGTTCCTGGGAATCATATAGAGACAATAGGATACGGGACTTCCTGATATTAGGACACACAACAGGGGCATGTTCAGTAGAAACCAAACGATTTGAACATGTTTTGAAACAGAGAACATGAACGGGTATATTATAAAATAACATCACATTTTTCGGCTTCAAAATGTTTCTGTTTCACGCCTGTTTCGACCCAGGTGTTAGGCTCTATGGTTGGGCTTTGTTTCAGTTGTGTTGTATCTCCTGTTATGCATGATAGGGTGAGGGTGTTGTTTTATAACAAGCAATTTCATTGCTTTCACTCACAATCACAGGAGTTTCATGTTTCTGTAATCCAGTCTCTGCATCAACGTAATAAGGTCCAATAACAGTCACATTAATAAATGTACATTATCTCCTCAAAACTACTGGAGGCTGATGAATTTGCTGTCTAATACTATAATAACTGGCAATAATTTGTTAATAATTGTGTAATTTGACTAAAATGTCTAATTGTTTTTCACAACAATCTTGACTGCAGATTGATCAACAGCCGGACGTTTTTTGGTCATGACTTAATGATACAATCTGCAGATGTCTCAAGAAAAGCCTGTAAAAACGACTGCCAAAGACATCGGAGCTACAGTAATGTAGGATACTGGACATTCACAATAGAAGCAGCTATTGTATTAGCCCGCGTGCCAATCTATTAGTGCTATCCTGCCTTCTTCGTATCACTCATTGCCATACCTTTGTCCTGACAATGAGAGCAGCAGGAGTTGGCAAGAGCACAAACAGATCTGGGACCAGGCTTCTAGTGTATGAATTGACTGTACACATTCTAAGATTCCAATATAGGGACATATCCAAAAGGTACTGTCTTAGGCAGCAGCCGCACCACGTATGGTCCTTTCTTGTCCTTCACCATGGGTTAGAGCCCAGGGTTGGGGTTTCCAATGTGGACAGTGCAGCTTCCTTTGTTGAGTGGAAACAAACGTTTTTCATAAGACAAGACACTTCAAACCCTCCCACCAACTAGTGTTTGTATCCAATAACAGGCTCAAAAACTCCCCATCGAGACAGAGAAATCCCCTATATCCCACATGTGACTGATAATGTATGCCAGATAGCACCGCGCTGCATATGAATCTGTGCCTATGAATGGCTCACACAAATGCACAAAAGGTCAGAGGAGTGATCGCCATGGTGATTAGCGGTAATATCTCACCAACGTACCGGTGAATGAAAAACCCACCAGACACCTGCTCTGAGGGAACTTACACTGATTCTGACCAACCAAGGCTCATCTATGAGTGTTCCTCACTGGCCTTATGTTGATACAGAGATAAAGCTGAAACATAAAAATAGACTAAGTCAAAACAAGCACTACCTCATTTGAAGCATTTTAAAACCAGGAGCAGGTTTCATTTGGGTCCTGGGAACCGACTTTTTTAAAGTCATGTTACAGGGTTAGACGAAGCCAAACTTTCTCAACTGGGTCATTCAGCTGCTGTTGAGCGAGGCAATGATATAAATGCTCACAACGAGAAGTCTCCCTATATTTAGGTCTTGTGGGGGGACTTTTCACAGTATTGACCAAAGGACAGGAAACTGTCATTGTGTACAGATATGAGCCTGGGTGGCCACACATACACAAAGAAACAGACAAATACCACACAAGGTTGGTGGCACCTTAATTAGGGAGAACGGGGCTCGTGGTAAAGGCTGGAGCGGAATCAGTGGCACGGCATCAAATACACCATTCCATTCGCTCCATCCTGGCAATTAATATGAGCTGTCCTTCCCTCAGCAGCCTCCTGTGACACACACAAACACAGCGGGGCCAGAGAGCAGAGAGTCAGACGGATGGGGAAATCTAGGGTTAC
This sequence comes from Oncorhynchus clarkii lewisi, assembly GCF_045791955.1. Taxonomy (NCBI): domain Eukaryota; kingdom Metazoa; phylum Chordata; class Actinopteri; order Salmoniformes; family Salmonidae; genus Oncorhynchus; species Oncorhynchus clarkii. The sequence continues at coordinate 16,026,522 of NC_092163.1, forward strand.
CCCCGGCTCCAGAAGCTAACCGGCGGGGCGCCCCCGCCATTTAAAGCCCCTAAGGAACCACGAGAGGAAGAGCATGTGAACAAAGGCCAGGGGGGTCAGAGTAATTCAACCATTATTTCCCAGCACCACTACTGTTAACAACAATATGGTGAACCCTGACAATAACAATAGAAGCCACATAAACGACACTCCCATACAGCCTTGTTCTCAGCCCCCGTCGCCCACGCTAAAAGGTGTACTGTATAGCCTGGTCTGAGATCTGTTTGGTCTGTCTTGCCATTGTTTGGCTTGACAATGACCATAGGATTTGACAGGACAACACAAACAGGTCTGAGATCAGGCAAGATGTGTTGTGAGTGGCACGGTCAGTAGGTGTAGGAAAGTTACTGTTTGATACTAACCGGTAAATGACCCACCCGGTCATTGTGGAACTATACTGTGTTGGACACAGGCCAGGTGGAATGGGAAGGAACTAATAAGTCATATAAGTTCTGATGGCTGTATCCAGCCTAGGGTCAGATGTTGACTCTGGGTGTAATAAAGCAACTCTTATGATCTCATTTACAGTAGGACATTTTGAGTGAGTCATCCACTGCCATATAATGGCTGACTGTCGGTTATGAATTTATTTAAATGATTATGTAGTGGTATGAATGCATTAAGTATGGCTCATGAATGTGTAATAAAGTCAAACAAAGTAATACCAACATTTTCTAAACATCAGTGACTGTCAGTGACTGTCAATGTAACAATAGCATAGATTTACAGGCTGTTCTAGAAAATTATATTCAGGTATTGAATCATTCTGTTTACATGGCAACTATTGACCACATATGAAACTGTGGGTTTTCATAAGAGGATGTATGAATGTCCTCTCAAACGTCAACAAGGTCACTTCCACATTTTCAGCTGTTGCAACAGAGGTTAATAAGGAAAGCTGACTAAAAGTCACATGTCTGTCTCTATGTGCCATGTCCCCAGTCTCTCCTTTGTCCTTCACATCACATATCATTTTGGAGTACCCTACACTCTTAGAATAAAAGGTGCTATATAGAACCTAAAAATGTTTCTTCGGCTGTCCCCATGGGAGAGCCCTTTGAAGAACCCTTTTTGGTTCCTGGTAGAATCCTTTTGGGTTCCGTCTAGAGCCCTAGATTTTGGTTCTACATGGATCCAAAAAGGGTTCTCCTATGGGGACAGCCGGAGAAGCCTTTGCGAACCCTTTTTTTCCTAAGAGTGTAGCATCTGCAGGTTTTCCACTAATCCCTGATTTCAGCCCAAGATGCTACACATCCAATATCATCCAATTAATCAATTAGGATCAGTTAGATCAACTGATCAATACAAACAACTGGCTCCCAGTTTAAACCAAAATACTTTGTGGATTGGAGTGCCACGATCAAGCCAACAACTGAGTCATACTGAGCCTGACAGAACATAACCTGACTATTTAGTCTTATTGTCAGCAGATGTATAGGTCAAGCCTGAATGGGACTGAATGGGACTCAATCCTGGTGGAGCACCCTTGCACACAGCTGCAGATGTGACATGATGAAGGCCCTCAAGTAATCTCAAGTCAACAGCAACAAGATCTTCAGCTTGCCGCTAGCCTGGTTGCCAGATCTGTGTATGCTTTAGCCAAGCAGATCTGGCAACCAGGGTAGCCTTCCACTCTGCCTGTACCCTCCATAGAGATCTTATTAAATGACTATGTGTAATTCTATGGTACCCTACCCTCAAAACAGTGTTATAGCCATGACAACGAGCAACAGATCTGGCAACCAGGTTAGCCCGCTTTCTTCTCTGCCTCTACAATGCTCTACCCTGAGACACAGTGTGAGACTCTTTATTCTTCACGTCTTTCCTTTCCTCTTCCTTTTGCCCAGGCTGATCACATTTCCAACAGCTTCCAAACAGGAAAATAGCTCCCCAGCTCTGGAAGGGAAGCAGGTGCCTGTCAATTGTTGTGGTGTGATCAGCCTCTCAGATAGACTCCCACAGACAAGGTAGGAGGTGGTGGATGGGGGGGGGGGGGGGGGGGGGGGTCATCTCATTGTACTTTAATTGATAGTCCCATATCCCCATCCAATCTTCCTCTGTTGGGTTTAAAACACTGATGGCCCCCTCCTCTCCTCGTATCACCTTTCTCTCAACCGGACCACTGCATGAGCACCAGCCTCTAAAACAAAAGTTGAACAATAACACGATAATGCTCTGCTGTAAATTGCTTCCTCTTTTGCTCAATGCAACTACCGGCCAGCGGGTGTCTTTCGCACGTACAGGCCCAACCAGGTACAGTGGGATGCAGTGGCAGGGTATCGATGATGGTAAAGTTCATTAGGCTCTATGGTGGAAGTATAGAAGCGGCCACATCTGCAGTTACTGAACACTTACAGTTGAAGTCGGAAGTTTACATACACAAAGGTTGGAGTCATTAAACTGGTTTTTCAACCACTCCACACATTTCTTGTTGACAACCTATAGTTTTGGCAAGTCGGATAGGACATCTACTTTGTGCATGACACAAGTCGTTTTTCCAACAATTGTTTACAACCAGATTATTTCACTGTATCACAATTCCAGTGGGTCAGAAGTTTACATACACTGAGTTGACTGCATTTAAACAGCTTGGAAAATTCCAGAAAATTATGTCATGGCTTTAGAAGCTTCTGATAGGCTAATTGACATAATTTGAGTCAATTGGAGGTGTACCTGTGGATGCATTTCAAGGCCAACCTTCAAACTCAGTGCCTCTTTGCTTGACAACATGGGAAAATCAAAAGAAATCAGCCAAGACCTCAGAATAATATGTGGAGGTCTACAAAATAATTGTAGACCTCCACAAGTCTGGTTCATCCTTGGGAGCAATTTCCAAATGCCTGAAGGTACCACGTTCATCTGTGCAAACAATAGTACGCAAGTATAAACACACGCAGCCATCCTACCGCTCAGGAAGGAGTCACGCTCTGTCTCCGGGAGATGAACGTCCTTTGGTGCGAAAAGTGGTAAACAATCTGAGAACAACAGCAAAGGACCTTGTAAAGATGCTGGAGGAAACAGGTAAAAAATTATCTATATCCACAGTAAAACGAGTCCTATATAGACATAACCTGAAAGGCTGCTCAGCAAGGAAGAAGCCACTGCTCCAAAACCGCCATAAAAACGGGTTGCAACTGCACATGGGGACAAAGATCGTACTTTTTGGAGAAATGTCCTCTGGTCTGATGAAACAAAAATAGAACTGTTTGGCCATAATAACCATCGTTATGTTTGGAAGAAAAATGGGGAGGCTTGCAAGCCAAAGAACACCATCCCAACCGTGAAGAACATGGGTGGCAGCATCATGTTGTGGGGGTGCTTTGCTGCAGGAGTGACTTGTGTATTTCACAAAATAGATGGCTTCATGAGGGAGGAAAATTATGTGGATATATTGAAGCAAAATTAGTCAGGAAGTTAAAGCTTGATTGCAAATGGGTCTTCCAAATGGACAATGATCCCAAGCATACTTCCAAAGTTGTGGCAAAATGGCTTAAGGACAACAAAGTCAAGGTATTGAAGTGGTCATCACAATGTCCTGACCTCAATCCTAACAAAGATTTGTGGGCAGAACTGAAAAAGTGTATGCGAGCAAGGAGGCCTACAAACCTGACTGTTACACAACCAAAATTCACCCAACTTATTGTGGGAAGCTTGTGAAAGGCTACCCGAAACGTTTGACTGAAGTTAAACAATTTTAAGGCAATGCTACCAAATACTAATTGAGTGTAGGTAAACTTCTGACCCACTTGGAATGTGATGAAAGAAATAAAAGCTGAAATAAATCATTCTCTCTACTATTATTCTGACATTTCACATTCTTAAAATAAAGTGGTGATTCTAACTGGGATTAAATGTCAGGAATTGTGAAAAACTGAGTTTAAATGTATTTGGCTAAGGTGTATGTAAACTTCCGACTTCAAATGAATCTGACAAAAATATTTTTTACACATTACAGTTGCTGTGTGTTCCTTAGTGTACACCCTACACATATTTTATGATTCGATTCAGGACACATTTAGACAAGTGATAACAGATCCACAAGGTGAATGGGAGTTAGAACAACAGTGTCATTATACACAGACTTTGATCCTCACGTCCCCAGTAAAGATATTATACGAGGGAGTGGACAATTATGCAAATATGGTCTGAAATACATTATGAACTACGAGCCAGGTTTGATATAAGACATGACTACCAAACCTCCACACTGTGTTTTATACTGTATATATATATCCACATTTATAACTAAACTGGCAGTTAAAATATAAATATATTTAAAAAAAATATATATATATATATATATATATATATATATGTAAATAAGGAAAATCAGTCAGGTGTATAATATGTGACTGCTCTAATCCATGCTTTACTGTATAATGTGCAATGCAGATATAGTATATGCAATGTGGAAGACCTGGGGGCGTGTTCAGGTGACATTCCGATAGAAATATGTTGAACAAAATAAGTCAAACAAACACACCTCTCTGACTTTTTTTTTACTTTACCTTTATTTAACTAGGCAAGTCAGTTAAGAACAAATTCTTATTTTCAATGACAGCCTAGGAACAGTGGGTTAACTGCCTGTTCAGGGACAGAACGACAGATTTGTACCTTGTCAGCTCGGGGATTTGAACTTGCAACCTTCCGGTTAGTAGTCCAACGCTCTAACTACTAGGCGACCCTGCCGCCCCAAGGTGGGGAATCACGTCAGCTCGAATAAGGAATCATGTCAGCTCGATTCACTACATTTCTATCTGCAACGTTCCACGTTTGCCTACTGAACATATCCCTGGGTGAGTGAGGTGTACATCTTGTGGGAAAGAGACTGTGTGTAGAAAAACGTAGATTTTGGAGATAGATAAGACTGGTAAAGAGGTAAACAGGAAGAGAGGTTGTGTGAATTATACGGCATGGCGTTTTGACGTGAGTGCTAACCAAACGATCTTGTCTGCTAAAAATGGGTGTTGCCACTTTCACTAGTGCTTGGAGATAGATATAGGGATGTAGGCGACTTCCAATCATACGCTGAAGAGCGGCAGGTAGCCTAGCGGTTAAGAGTGTTGAGCCGGTAACCGAAAGGTTTCTGGTTCAAATCCCGGAACTGACTAAGCGGAGAAAAAAAAATGGTTGATGTGCCCTTGAGCATGGCACTTAACCATAATTGCTCCTGTAGGTTACTCTGGGTAATAGCGTCTGCTAAATGACTTTGGTTAACAGTTTGCTAGTGTTAGAAATATCCTCAGTGCTCACAATAAGACTGAAACCTAAACCGGAAACACACTTGCATATATAGAGCAGGTTTATTAGAAAGTGCATTTGGAGATATGAAATAAAGTATTCTGTTTCATTCTGCCTTTGCCACAAAACTGTGAATCCACGCTGATGATTGGGATATGGATTAAGTAGTTCCTTGTGTGATATTACAATAATTCTTTGAAAAACTGCAACACCCAGCTGCAGAGGCCATTTCTCAATATTTTACTCATCTTTGAAGAAAACAGTAGAAATATGCATGACTGTGACAGAATTCCACAAAGTATTCAGACCGTTACATTACTAATTCATTAATCTAAAATTGATTAAATGCATATTTTTCTCATCAATCTACACATAATACACCATATTGACAAAGCGAAAATTATTTTTCTGACATTTTTGCAAATGTATTAAAAATAAAAAACAGAAATACTTTATTTACATAAGTATTCAGACCCTTTGCCATAAGACTCTAAATTGAACTCAGGTGCATCCTTTTTCCATTGATGTTCTTGTGATGTTTCTACAACTTGATTAGAGTCCACCTGTGGTAAATTCAATTGACTGGACATTATTTGGAATGGCACACACCACAGTCGACAATGCAAGTCAGAGCAAAAACCAAGCCATGAGGTCGAAGGTATTGTCCGTAGAACTCCAAAAAGGGTTGTGTCGAGGCACAGATCTGGGGAAGGGCACCAAAAATGTTTTGCAGCATTGAAGGTCCCCAAGAACATGGTGGCCTCCATCATTCTAAAATCGAAGAAGTTTGGAACCACCAGGACTCTTCCTAGATCTGGCCTCCCGGCCAAACTCAGCAATTGGTCAGAGAGGTGACCAAGACCCCGATGGTCACTCTGACCGAACTCCAGAGTTCCTCTGTGGAGACGGGATAACTTTCTAAAAGGACAACCATCTCTGCAGCACTCTACCAATCAGGCTGTTATTGTAGAGTGGCCAGATAGAAGCCACTCCTCAGTAAAAGGCACATTACAGCCCGCTTGCAGTTTGCCAAAAGGCACCTAAAGGACTCTCAGACCTTGAGAAACAAGATTCTCTGGTCTGACGAAACCAAGATTGAACTCTTTGGCCTGAATGCCAAGCTTCACGTCTGGAGGAAACCTGGCACCATCCATACAGTGAAGCATGGTGGTGGCAGCATCATGCTGTGGGGATGTTTTTCAGCTGCAGGGACTGGGAGACTAGTCAGGATTGAGGAAAAGATGAACGAAGCAAAGTACAGAGATCCTTTATGAAAACCTGCTCCAGAGCGCTCAAGACATCACACTGGGGCGAAGTTTCACCTTCCAACAGGACAACGACCCTAAGCACACAGCCAAGACAACGCAGGAGTAGCTTCGGGACAAGCCTCAATGTCGTTGAGTGGCCCAGCCAGAGCCCAGACTTGAATCCGATCGAACATCTCTGGAGAGACCTGAAAATGACTGTGCAGCAACCCCATCCAACCCGACAGAGCTTGAGAGGATCTGCAGAGAAGACTGTGAGAAACTCCAAAAATACAGGTGTGCCAAGCTTGCAGCGTCATACCCAAGAAGACTCAAGGCTGTAATCGCTGCCAAAGGTGCTTCAACAAAGTACTGAGTAAAAGGTCTGAATATTTATATAAATGTAATATCAGTTTTCTATTTTTCATAAATTTGCACAAAAATATATAAATCTGTTTTTGCTTTGTCATTATGGGGTATTGGTGTGGAGATTGATGAGGGGAAAAAACAACGACTTCAAAATAAGCCTGTAACGTGACAAAATATGGAAAAAGTCTGAATACTTTGCGAATGCACTCTATACCTTCAGATTACTGTAAGTGGTGCGTCGATCAACACACAGTTCTACTGTAAGTGACAGGTGGGGTATTAGAGTATTATAACTGTTGTCCTCTGTGGATTGGTTGGTAGATCACGGCGTTTGCAACGCCAGGATTGAAGGTTCGATTACCGGAAACATTTACATGAAGAATATATGCATGCTCGACTAAGTCGATTTGGATAAAAGCATCTGCTAAATGGTTTATATACAATAACTGTTTGCATGAATACTGTATTCATGCAACCAACACATACTTCCTAATTGTGTATTAGAATAATGACAGTACAATCACAGGGTGTCTAAAAATAAGTTCCCAAAATGCTGCTTGGTGGGGGTCAGCAAGTTAACTTCCTTGTGTGTCAGTGACATCATTTTGACAGCCTTTCCCATCAGTGTAACAGCATCTACCACAAACTCATAAACAGTTTAATAAGCCCAGTTGGGTTTGCAGGTGTTGTTTCTGATAGTCACCACATTTTAATTGATCCATTTGTGGAATTTGTAAGGAAAATCACTATCAGTTTAATGGATAACTACCTCAACTAACCAGAATACCCCATCACCAGAACTTTATTAACTATCCTTATTACGATTGATTTATTTTATTTAAACTTTATTTAACTGGGCAAGTCAGTTAAGAACAAATTCTTATTTACAATGACGGCCTACCCCGACCAAACTCTAACCCGGACGACACGGGGCCAATTGTGCGCCGCCTTATAGGACTCCCAATCATGGCCGGTTGTGATACAGCCTGGAATCGAACCAGGGTCTGTAGTGATGGCTCTAGCACTGAGATGCAGTGCCTTCGACCGCTGCGCCACTCGGGAGCCCTATAATATTGCCTCAATACCCTTTTCTTACACCCCTGGACCAACCGCCAGGCACAAACTCAGAAACACAAGCATTGAAGCAATGATATGACACTTGGGCATTGACTATCTTTATTTGATTGGCTAGTCTAGTCCCAGGATTAGTGCACAAATGTTCCCTTCTCAGATGTATGGAACCAGTATTTTCTCAGTTTGCAGTTGTGGGCGCAATGGCAACTAGAGATTTTCAACAATAAGGCATCATCCACAGATGAAGACAACTGACAATACTAACTCATATCCAAGGTCAAATGTCTTAATTTAAATATAATATAATTTTAAATGTCTGGAGTCATAGACACTTGATGAGTACTTCACAAATTGTCCAGATGTTATATTTCTGAAACGTTTCTATTGTCTATTATACTGGATTTAGGCTCCAGTAATTTAGCGTGGGTGAGTTTGGACCTCTTGGCAGTTGCTCGACCCGGGTTTAAGTCCAAGTCGGGGCTATCCCCTCTACCAAATTCCCCCTTAACCCTCAACCTTCTGGCCCGAAGCCCAGCGCACCATCAACTGTGCCACAAAAGCATGCTCATCCATTGTGAAAAGACAATAGCCTGGTAGGCTTACAACCACAGATAGCCCACTAGTCCTCCACACGGCTTACCTGCTGTTATCGTTCAGTAACATCCATAGCCTTTTGGCGTTAGTTTGTGTGAAAGCCTCTCAGGTCCAATGACTCCAATCCCACAGCCATTCATTCCCAAGAGAGAAGAGGGGGAGCACAGATGAGCCACATCCTTCACTAGTGCTGTGTATGGCTCCAGAGGAACAACAGCTGTAGACTACCACCAGTCACAGTAGCCGCAGTAGTAGTAGTGGAGATATAGACCCTGCACACGCAGAGGGTATGTGTCAAACAGGAAGTGAATGAGAGAGGTGCATGTAAGCACAATGAGGAAGGCAGAGTGTGGGTGTCTGTTAAGGAAGTCATTTGTATCATTTGTTTGTTTCCCTGCTATTTTCATGAATAAAGATGTGTTTCATTGTTTTGAATGTTGGGCTTTGATCTTTCAATCTTTAGTTTTGACTGGCTGGGTCATTGATTTTTATAGGATTGACCATTATTTATTACTAATCCAAATAGTATTTTGCCCCGTCTTTGCAAAGGTAGTTTTCACATATCTCTCTCTACCTGATACACTTGAGAGTTTGTCCAAGTTCAAGTTGATTCACATGACAACTGAACTCTGAATTGTGTGATTTATAATAAAAGGATACTAATAAAAAACAAAACAAGTACTTGTAGTTTTACACGGACTTCCTAAAGGTTCATATCTAAATAGCAACAAGCCGATATTGAAATTCAAAATGGATCTGGGCTCATTGGGACAGCCACTGTTCCAGTTCAAATTCAGCAGTTCTGTCATTTTCTCTGCCCACTGTTTTCTTCTCGCTCAGGGCAGCACTATTAGTCTCCCTACTTCCCCTGAAGCCACTTTGACTGTGATTTGCATTTCATGTGTTACGGTAAATCCCCCCTCTCTCTCCCCCTCTCTCTGAGAGGGAACAGGACCCAAATCATTAGCTAAAAACAATGGCAGTAAATAAACAGTCAATTCATGAGGTTCACAATGAATGGGAACGTGAGTATTTCCTGTATTGCTCTGGGCTTGCGATGGATTACTTTATTCCTATCATTTTTTTAATATTGGCCCTACTCTGGAAGTCTGAAGTCTATGATTACTATAATAGCTCTACAAAGGTCAAAGGTGAAAATTAGATAATTTAAACTGACTTTAAATGTGCATTTGAGTTATTGGGAGAAGAGGCTCAGTCTAATAATAAAGATGGTTCTTCTATTTGCGGTTCAAACAGTGAAGGCCACTATTGCACAGATGCCATCATGCCAATGAGATTGACTAGATCCCACAAAGTACAGTAGTAGTACAGTAGTACAGTAGTAGTGAAACACTGCCACCTCCTGTTATGAAGTCATTAGACTACAGCAGTGGTGAGGACATGGACGTGGGTTATCACAAAACTTCCTTAGTTCTTTGACTACCGCACAGCACATCAAAAGGTGCCAGGTTAATATTGGTCTATGTTGGATACACAGTACTACATTGTCTCAACGTTTTAAGTCGGACTTGTTTTGCAGGTCACGGTGGGTGCATTTTTGTTGTTGATGATTTAGATTTTTTTTTTTACCAAGTTCCATTCTGTTCCCAAAAGATGGCGCTCTTTCCACAGCCTCGGGATATCAACGTGTACAGGTGCTTGACTAGCAATGCGGAACATCAACTTCCCACTCCACAGCCATCTCAAGAGAGAAATGGAATAAACAATTTTAAAATAAAATACTGCTGACATTATTGTACTGGCAACCTATTTATACGTTCCTGACAGCCACTCGAGGTGTTAGCAAATGTCCAACGCGTACCAAACAAACCACTTTCCAGACGCGATCTTTGGTTGAATCTTTTGCCCATTTATTAGCAGCAAAGCAAAGATAAAAACACTGAAATAATCACATGAAGGCCTATTACCATAGGCAAAATCAGAGTTCCAAGGTGTAAACAGTGACATGTATGCTCTCCATACCTGTTCATTCCCACTTCCTGATCACCTGCGTGCCTACACACATGTGACCCATGACCCAAGATATAGAGTCCCACAGTGAAGGTGTCATAATACCCAATAAACCTAGCAGTCAAACAGGGAAATGGTTCCAATCGTTTTTCCACCATTTGTTTTTCCCATAGGGAATTTAGAAACACTTTAAATAAGGGCTGTGTTTTGTGTAGGCTAACCATGGCGTGACGTTTTGATTACCATGTAAATGTCTCTCGGACAAGGTAACTTTTATCAATATATTCGGCTCTATTTACTCTCAGATTTAAAAATGTTATTTAGCATCAAAGTAGACTACAAATCCCTGGAAGCTCCTGCACATCATCTCTGGCTACAACCTCATCTTATTGCATTTGTGTTATTCTGTATGTAAATCCGAGACACTCCATTTATACACCCACCCATCCACCCCGACCAACCACCCTACGTTCGTTTTGCCTTAAGTAATCATCTGTCATATGTAACCACAACAAACGTAACATATCATACTCATTTCAGTATCCCAGACCTACATTTACTATGTTACATCTCGTCTATGAGACCAGGCTGCTAGCTGACACCTTTGCTAACAGGTAGTGTGTCAATTTAAAACTTACACAAGACACTTCACAAAATGGTCAATTTAAAGAAATGTAGCCAATTTATTCATTCATAAATTTAGCTAACATTAGATAGTTAATCCAGAGATTCTTACCTTTGCCTCGATTCAGCAGTCTTTTCCAGATCAATATGGCATTTGTAGTTCTTTAAGATAGCCACATTAGCAGCTAATTGGCATTTCATTTTGGGGGTAAATACAGGTGAATATATTGATAAAAGTCACCTTGTCCTAGAGAGATTTACACTGTTATCAAAACGTCATGCCAGGGTAAGCCTACACGAAACACAGGCCTTATTTTAAGTGTTTCTAAAATCCCCTATGGGAAAAATGAATGGTGGAAAAGAGTGGTTTGAACTGGTATAAAACCAAGGTTTGTGATTTACTTCCACCTGCAGTTGTGGAATGTTTGCTCACAAGTATAATTCATTGGCTGATCCCTCCCGATGACCAGGATGGAATAATGTGATCCTTCCTTAACCCAGAGGAAGTCCCACCAAGATGACTACTCCAAAATGGTGAATGTTCTTAATGGCACTGCCCCTGCTAAAACAGGATTTTGGGCCCTAAAGTCCACTATTTATCTCTATGGCCAAGTCAGAGATGGAAGAGAAAGAGAAACATTTCATAGGTTCCTCTTTTCTTGTTCATATACAGTCAATGAACGATGTCGACCAGACCCAGCTATCGCATTGGTGCTAATGGGAGAGCCACCCAAAGATTTTGCATAATTTTAGCCAGTAGTTTTGAAAGCAGTGCTCAGCAGCTAAAACGTGTCCCGGAAAATATGTACTACGTCATCCATTTCATATGATATTTTGCGAATTCCAATTCGTATAATTTGTTACGAATTTGTTACTGTTTAAGATCCCTGACTGCATCTTTAAGTATACCGGAAATGTGACATTATTTTCCAATGGTTAACAGGCTTTATGGCTATCTTAATTTATCCACCATCTTAGAGCCTAGTGTAAAAAAATCTGTAAAAAATATACAAAGATAGACAACACAAAAACTATTTTAGTAGGCCAAAATGGCTCCTAGATTTATAACAGATTTATCAAGCTCTCGAAACACAATTTCTAACAGATGATTTTTGTTGATTTGAACACACTCTTCTGGCAGTAGAGCAGACTTACACTGCAGGACCTATTTGTAGTCCTTCCCCACCGATCTCGACAAAGCCACAAAGTTGGAAGCACAAAATCGTCTAGAATGTCATTGTATGCTGTAGCTGTAGTGGTTAGAGCGTTGGGCCAGTAACTGAAATGTTGCTAGATTGAATCCTTGAGCTGACATGGTAAAAATATGCAGTTGAACAAGGCAGTTAACCCAATGTTCCTAGGCTGTCATTGTAAATAAGAATTTGTTCTTAACTGACTTGCCTAGTTTAAAAAAATGTAAACTTGTATTAAGGGGCCTAGCCCGAACCATGAAAACAGCCCCAGACCATTATTCCTCCTCCACCAAACGTTACAGTTGGCACAATACATTTGGGCAGATAGCATTCTCCTGGCATCTGCCAAACCCAGATTCGTCTGTCAGACTGCCAGATGGTGAAGCGTGATTCATCACTCCAGAGAACGAGTTTCCACTGCTCCAAAGGAAGCAAGCTTTACACCACTCCAGCCGACACTTGGCATTGCGCATGGTGATCTTAGGCTTGTGTGAAGCTGCTTGGCCATGGAAACCGATTTCATGAAGCACCAGATGTGTCATGCCTGCTCCTACTGCCCCTCTCTGGTGCTCAAGGGCACCAGGCTGCCCTTCATTACGCACACCTGTCACCATCATTACGCACATCAGCGCTCATTGGACTCACCTGGACTCCTTCACGATGTTGATTGCCCCCTCTATATCTGTCTGTTCCTCAGTTTTGTACCCCATGTCAGCATTATTGTCGTAATGTCACACTGTTCTGGTTTTGATTGATGTCCATTTTCCATTGAATGTTCACTCCCTGTACTTGCTTCTCGTCTACAGCGCCTGTCCTTACACAAAGAGTTATTATGCTGACGTTGCCTTCAGAGGCAGTTTGGAACTCGGTAGTGAGTGTTACAACGCAGGAAAGATCATTTTTACGTGCTATGCGTTTTAGCACTCGGCGGTCCCATTCTGTGAGTTTGTGTGTCCTACCACTTCACGGCTGAGCCGTTGTTGCTCCTAGAGGTTTCTACTTCACAATTACAGTTGACCTGGGCAGCTCTAACAGGGCAGACATTTGAGAAACTGACTTGTAGGATAGGTGGCATCCTATGACTGTGCCACATTGAAAGTCACTGAGCTCTTCAGTAAGACCATTCTACTGCTAATGTTTGTCTACGGAGATTGCATGGCGGTGTGCTCGATTGTATACACCTGTCAGCAAGGGGTGTGGCTGAAATATCCGAATCCACTCATTACAAGGGGTGTCCACATACATTTGTATATATAGTGTATTATAGGCGTTTTGGCTCCATGTCATAGCCAATGAATAGGATATGGAAGCATTACCAGAGATATAATATGCATGGTATTCACTTCATTTTTTCTTCAAAAATTGTAAAGTCAGAAATATCGAAAAAGGCATATTATATAGTGGTCTTGAGCAGTTTATACAATATGTACAGAAGCTTTATCATATTATAGAATAGAACAAACGTTTTCGTTCTTTGCACTTCGTTTCTATGAAGATTTGATTATTTAAACTTTTGAAAATCTGATAGGTCTACTGAATGGGGGAAAAAAACATGAGTCATGCGTAAAATATGCGTAATAACTCTTAATTAACTGGGTCACAATCTAAATCATGAAATACAAATGCACCAGAATACCCCGGAAGTAACAATAACAATAGTAGTAGTAATAATAATAAATACATAATATATATATATATATTAAGCTAATAAAAGGCTAATGTGACAAAGTCAATATTCATGATGAAATATAAACTGCCGTTTCGATTAGCAATATGAAAACTACGACTATATGGAAGCCTTGGATTATGTTATCTACGTGATAATCAGATTAACTTGATCATTAGTTTGTTGTTCCTTCGTTTGGCACTTAATTAGCCGTATCTATCTTGTTATCGATAAACTACCAGTGGATGTCGTTGTTCACTCTTTTTACGCGGGAGTGTCACTCCTCAAGATGACCTCAAACTCTGCAGACGCTCCAATCGTCCTTCACTTTCTCCACAGTCAGTGCGGCAGACAGAGATAGAGGGATAGAGGAAGGGAGTGAGTGAATGAGAAAGACGGGCACACAGGGAGTGAAACAGACAGAGCGAGAGTTGCGGCTCTTACATCTAGACGCGTGTAGATATTTTGCTCCCGGAGATTCCAAATAAAACAAACAAGAACACAACAGATCGCGCTTGTGACAGGAAAGGCACCCGACAGAGATATTTGTATGACTTTTCTGCCTAGCTGAATTATTATTCCGAGGAATAGTGTCATATGTGGAGATTTCTTAACCTTGTAAGCCCATTTATTTCACTTAATAGGTGCATTATGAAAGGCTAATGTTATACATCTATACATTTCTCCTGACAGTGTGTTCATATTAATAACGGTTCAAATTATATTTTCTGTAGGCTTATCATGTGATGGTAATCTATATGAAAATATTATTCGATCTATGTGCATGGTAAATTCAATTATCTATTGAGGTGTTGCTTTTCTATTTTAACTCATAGCTTTACATCTGGAGCGCTCTTTTGGACATCTTGCAAAAGTGTCTTATTTATTATCTCTCTTTTCAGGGAACGGCTGGCGTTTTTCAGCGCACGAACAAGGAATACGATGCTAAGGATTTTGGATCCCGTGGTCACTGTCGTGACCATTTCCTTTGTGGTCGAGGGGGTGCTCGGTGGCTACGGGATGAGCATGTTCGCCGCGCAAACATCTCCCCCGGACCCTTGCTACGACGAGAATGGTAACCCGAGGAGATGCATCCCCGATTTTGTGAACTCCGCTTTCGGAAAGGAAGTCCGCACTTCCAGCACCTGTGGTAAAACCCCGGGTAGGTACTGTTTGGTAACAGAGAAGGGCGACGAGAGAAATAGGAACTGCCATACGTGCGATGCCTCGGACCCCAAAAAGTATCACCCACCGGCATATCTAACGGATCTCAACAACCCCCATAATCTCACATGTTGGCAATCGGAAAATTACATCCAATACCCCCAAAACGTCACCATAACACTGTCACTGGGCAAGAAATTCGAAGTCACCTACGTAAGCCTGCAGTTCTGCTCACCTCGACCCGAATCTATGGCTATCTTCAAGTCTATGGACTACGGCAAATCTTGGGTACCTTTCCAATACTATTCGACCCAATGCAGGAAAATGTACACCAAACCAAGCAAGGCCACCATTACCAAACAGAACGAACAAGAGGCGATATGCACAGACTCCCACACGGACATGCACCCTCTATCCGGCGGTCTCATTGCCTTCAGCACTCTGGACGGCAGACCATCGGCGCACGACTTCGACAATTCGCCGGTGCTCCAGGACTGGGTCACCGCCACGGATATCAAGGTGACGTTCAGCCGATTGCACACTTTCGGTGATGAGAACGAGGATGACTCGGAGCTAGCCCGGGACTCTTATTTCTATGCGGTGTCCGATCTGCAAGTTGGCGGTCGATGCAAATGCAATGGCCACGCTTCGCGGTGCGTAAAAGACAGGGATGGAAACCTTGTTTGTGAGTGCAAACATAATACCGCGGGACCGGAGTGCGACAGGTGCAAGCCTTTCCATTATGATCGGCCGTGGCAACGCGCAACAGCTAGAGAAGCCAACGAATGTGTCGGTAAGTCAAAACGTTATAATTGTCTCCAAAAACCATCCAAATTATCTTTAAGGACTGCAGAAGTTTCCTCTCCACACAATGCCCGTATCACAAGCAAAAATACATTTGGCATAAATGGTATTATTGGGTGACTTGTTTGTACAGTCATGAGAGATGTGTCTGTTTTTAAATTTGGTAATGTTGGTGTTGGTTGGTTGAGTTAATTGCTAAGGTCAGTTCTGATGAAAAACAAAGATTCAGACATGTATTTTATTCTCTCTGGATGAAAGTTGTCGAAATACTATTAAAAATTTAAAATGGGATTATAGCACATCATATTACGCACCAACAAGTACACACACGTTTTACAAAACCTTTTACAAACGGTGTCTAACTCCAAGGCTCGAGGAAAAATTGCCTATCCTTTGTTGTAGTTTATATAGTTAAGGAAAACAATTTAAAATCCTTATTAGTATTAAAATGTTAATATAATAATACTATAATAATAAAATAATAATAATAATTATTATTATTATTTAGTCTCGAAATGAATTTTTATAGTTGTAAACATTTTATTACACTATGTCAATTTTAGTCTGATCAGCCCACGCTGTATTAATAGTACATGCCTTCATTAAAACATGATACTGATGTGATTTGAAAATGTAGGCTATAAAAAAACAAGTCTGTACGGTTGTTAAAGAGGATAAATCTAAACCACCACAAAATGCACTTTTTTAAGTGAAATTATGCCGCGCGTCCATGCACATAAAAAGTCACATGCAAATGCCTTCTCAATTTGAAAACCTAAAAGCCCATTACCGCCATAGCTCAAATGGAGGTTTATAACAACCACCCACCCACTTCAGAAAGACCGCCGCATCACAATGTCTAATCATTCACCGCGTTGAAATGTTTCTCATGGGGAAAATTGATGTTAAGTTCCAACTTTATCGCTGCAATAAAGCGACGCACCGTCATTTATTTAAAGAGCATTTAAACTGCACCACCACAGTACTTGAACACAGACTTCTCTGCCCATTTAATTATCGTCTGAATCAAAGTTAATTATAGGTCTAAATTACGTTAATTTATGTATCATAAAACTGTTGTAAAAAAAAAAGTATATTTAAAAAAAAAGATTTATTTCAACCCGAAACTATAATGATTGTGATTATTATTATTGTTGTTGTTATTATATCAAATGAAATTGCCATTTTTGAAAACATTACAATATGAATTTGCCTTCCTTGGAAACAATCTGCAAAATGTTCATCCACCTATTAAGCTAATACTCAAATATATGTGATAATATTAGGCACTCATTATTAATTACACCCATAACCCGTTATCATTACTATTGTAATCATTCTAAATATGATTAAGAGGCTACTTATTAGTATTCATATGATCCGCTTTGTATTATGTGCTGGTCTTCAACGATATCATCGGACATAGTTTATTCGTGTGAACACTTTCGGCCTACAAGAAGAAAAGTAATCGGAGTAGATATGGAATCCTATCCTCAATGAACCGGCCCATTTAGATTTATGCTTCCCCGTCTGCCCCCATAAAGACTAATAAAGCACATCGAGGAAGTTATCACATCGTGGCTTTCATTGAACTCATTCCACACGCTATTTCCAACAGCGAGGCTACATCGGCTGCTATAGAGATAGGGACAATGCCTCAGCAGGATCAAAGATGTGGTAGTTGCTTTTTATTGTCAGACATACCTAAGACCCACTTAAAGATAATATGTATTCATGCTTAGAGGAGGAGAGAGACGGCATGCATGAGCTTGGTGAGAATGTGAGTGCTACTGGTTTAGATAAAGGAGAATGAATTATTGGACAATTGTAGTCTGATATTGACTTGGCTGTGTGTTGACTGTCTAGCAAATATTGCATACGATTTTATCATGAGGAGCGTGGTTAAAAGTTGCGATTATGCATTGTTGATGTAAGCGAAGAGAATTGATTCCTTGTGAAATATCTCACCCCTTATAAGTCAAGTAACTGCCCGATGCATGCATGCTTTCAAGGTTAACATGAGAGGTAGGCCTAGTGGGGGGTGGTTCTCTGACCGTAGTACCCATCAACCGCATTGCTGCATAATGTATGTGTCAGTACTCTATATCAACTCTGCAAATGTGCAGTATTTCATTGGCATTGCATACCCAACATCTAGAATAATAGTTCAAGACTCAGAGCATGCAAAGGCATCTCTTAGGGCATGCACTGTGGATACAAATAGGCCTGTGTGTCTCAAGAGACAATGCTGATGGAAAAGATGTCCACGATGATGAAGGTGGATGAACCTCAACTTCTCACTGTAACCCACTCTAGATTGGATTTGCGATTTTTAAATATTGCCCTACAGTGAATGGTGAGAGTAGGCTCCTCATTCCACCCCATATTGTTTGCATCAGAGAGCCCCTACAGTAAAATGAACGGACTCAAACTCCCTTTTGTCTCGGTATTTCTATTTCCCTGTGGTTGGGGGAAAGTGGTGCTGTGTTGTTTGACAGTCATCCATGGCACATGTTGACTGTTTTGACACGCAGCAGGTGTTTAAAAGGGTTTTGTTTGCTGTTTGTTTCCATTCCCACAGAGTGGTTCTCTGCGGCAGATAAACACGCTTGAGCCCTGTGGAAATATCTACGCTTTTACTATAGTGACTGGCTACGAATACACTTTTGGAGAAGGTCACCCCAGTTGTGTATAAAACTGTGAGATGTTAGCTCAATTAAGAGAGCTCTGAATCTGATAATATATCACTCTCAGAATATCCCGACCGCAGTCCTCCATATTACAGTCTACATTTCTAAGCCCTGCCATCAAATTCAAGATTTATACTAGTTGGCCATCTATGAGAAACACAGAGTGACAATGATTAACTGAAGTTGACCAAATAGGTGAAACACAGAGTGACAAATGAATACAAATGAATAAGTGATTGTCTGTGCCTGTGGCTGAGGCTGTGCCTCCCTCCTTGGGTCGCCAGGGCTTCCATCCTGGAAAAGCAAACAGACTTGTTTAGACACAACCACGCCGCTATAGGAATGAAGAATGAATTGTTCCTCCCTATCCCCAGTATCCTTGACACTTTATTTTTACCGGAACAGCATGTGTGTGTGTCATGTGTATCTGGTGTGTCTCGCACGGGGCCACAAAGGAACATCACTCACTGTATCCATCATGCTGTCTGCGAGCACACACACACACACACACACACACACACACACACACACACACACACACACACACACACACACACACACACACACACACACACACACACACACACACACCCCTGTAGCAACACATTCCTCTGGGCTGTTTGTGCTATGGGACGCCTGCTCCGAGAGACAAGGCGTGCAGAGCGGTGCGGAGGGGGGCTGTGGTCGCACACTCTCTGCTAAAGCAAACACCGCCTCACCTCTCAAACAGGGAGAAGAATAGTCTGTCTGACACATCTGTGTGAAGGCAGGGTCCTAGGGTTTTTGAGAGTGTGGGGTGAGGTGGAGTTGGAGTTGGGGTAGTGTGTGCGTGTGTGCGTGTGTGTGTGTGTGTTTGTGGCATAGTGATGTTGTCTGTTACCACCTGTAAAAGCAATTAGTCACAGGAGGTTGGTGGAACCTTAAATGGGGAGGACGGGCTCGTGTGAATGGCTGGAGCGGAATAAAGGGAATGGTATCAAATACATTGTTTCCATGCGTTTGATGCCATTCCATTAGCTCCATTCCAGCCTTTACTATGAGCCGTCCTCCCCTCAGCAGCCTCCACTGCAATCAGTAATTGTAGCATAAAGTTATGGCTAGGACAGAACACTGTGTGTACTATAAGCTTCAGTAACAGAGAAGTGATGTCAAAACGAGATGTACTGTACTATACGATAAGCTTTGCTATGAGCTGCTTGGTTGGATATGCTGAAATATTGAACGCTTCCAGCACTATTTGTCAGTCAGTAAATTGAAAGATTCCGACTGTCTCTGGATCCTCTGCAGTCATAACAGGTTCTCAGTTTCAGAGTTTAACTAGTGTAGAATTCGAAAGTGATACGGAGTGGGGACATTCAGAATAAATGAGAAGGAAATAGCCAGGTGGGGAAAGGAAACATCATCAAGACCAGCATATTTTTCTATGGTGTGTGAAACACAACACAGGGATAGGTACTTATATTTTATTATAGAGATAATGATAGGCACTTGTTTTTATCATGGTCCGAAGAGCCAAAGGCTAAGAATAAGAAATACCGTACAGCCTATTAGCCTGTCAGGATCTCTCTCCGGATGATAATCTTTGTCCAAGTCCTTGAATCGTGCTACTTTGCTCTGTCTTTGACTGAACCTGGATATTGGTTATCATCTATCTATCTAAAGGCCTAGGCATTCCACTACAAATAGCTTTGCATTTGTGGAGTGATTTGAATGCAGTTGGTCTTACAAAAACAAAACCCATTGAAACAGGTTGAATGTCGTCTTCGCTCTTTGATGTGCACCTTGCCGATTAGTTCGTCTGAGTCTTACGGTAAAGGACCTTCATGCACTTCTGAGTGCACTTCCAGGTCCATCTGGGATATTGATTCTCACAGGCCACGCGGGAGACCGTCTTTGTAATCTAACGCAATGAGTTTAGGAATGGAGGCACGGAGGAGGAAGAATCGTGGCTTCAATATCAATTCAGGTGTGACCAGTCTCGGCCTGACAGACATGGCTGGATGGATAGACTGTCTCATCACGACTCTCTCATCACGCCGAATTCGGCGTCAGCAAGGATGCTCAGCTACCTGTAACAAAGCACGCAACTGTCTCAATTTAATCAACTAGATTCTCTTCCTCTTGTTTTAGAACTCTATCAACTCAGAGTGACACTACAGCATCTGAAGGAGGAGACGCCCATTCAGCTAATCGCGATGAGGAAAATGAGTTAGACGCCTAAGATGTTCACTTTAGGAGGAACGTTTTTCAGATACAGAAAATTAAATTCAAGACTGTTCCACTGCATTAGCTTCAGGTTCCATAGCTTGAATGTGTTGAGAAAAGGGGTCTTGAATAATTCAGAGAGATTAAGAAGAATGCTTGGAGGCATGCAGAATGAAGGATACTACTGCAGCACAGAGAAAAGTAAAGAGATTGAGGGAGACTACAATAGAGACTATAAATGTGAGAGAGACAGGGAGGCTATAGAGAAAGAGAGATGGAAACACAAAGAGAAAGGGACAGGAGAGTGACCTATCCAGGGGCTTTTGGGGACAGGAGAGTGACCTATCCAGGGGCTTTTGGGGACAGGAGAGTGACCTATCCAGGGGCTTTTGGGGACAGGAGAGTGACCTATCCAGGGGCTTTTGGGGACAGAGAGTGACCTATCCAGGGGCTTTTGGGGACAGGAGAGACTTTTTTTGACGAAACAGGCTTTATCTTTCCTTGAGAACCACTTCACGGTAGCTTTTCTACTTGTTTATGGAGTGGGTGGAGGGGGCGGGGCAGGGGAGGGGGAGGGCCCTTCCCTTAGCTCTAGAACTTTGTTGGCACAGAGATAGTATATCAGTGACTTGGCACAGACATCGCCTCAAGCCCGTCCAAATCTCCATGGATTCCCCACCCACACCCCACGTATTTTCCCGTAGATAACTTCATTTATCCAGCCTCAAACCTCAACATCATCTGGCTGATTTGAGCAGACCTGCCGTTTGTCTCGCCTGATTACGTCAAATAAATACGCTCCCAGGCGTTATTCTGAACAGTTTGATTGACAGGGGGAGATGACTGTGGTGGTGGATTGAAAATGAGATTTGGCACCCCTTCAGATAATTGGGCTTAAATCTCTAACCACTTGCTAAGAGGAAACAGTGTTTTACTGAGAAGTCTTTTTGATAGAATCTTCCCAAGTTCCATTGAAGGACGAAAGATCAACAATGGCATGATATGTCAGTAATTAAAATGTTCTCACCTGAAATAACTAATTCAGGTTTTTGGAAATGGGGAATAGGGAACTACAATAAAGACAATAATTTGAGAATGTCGGTTAGATTGTCAAAATGTAATACACTAGTATTTGCGTTCATATGGTGTCCTGCAGATAAGATTCAATAAAAAAATAAAGCAACTCTTCACAAGAAAGTATACTGTATTGTGTTGTCAATTCACACCTTTCATTTCATGTAGGAGCCCCTACAACTGAACACAACAGCAATATTCATTAACAATGATACCATGATGAGGCATGATGACCGAGCTGTGGTTTGGTTAATGTTTGAGCTGCCACCAAGGATCGCCATTCCTTTATGAACCGTCGTATCCTTCATCTTCAAAGGGCGACCGCCGCCCGCCAAACGCATCGACCATCCTGACACTCGCTGCTGTACAACGCCTGGCAAACAAACAGAGTGAGAAACAGAGGTGTGAAAAGAGGGTCGGATTAGTTTGCACTTTGCACCGTGGCGTATCCCCCCCCCCCTGAAGAATCCCAACACCAGAGCCGGCAGTTCAAATGGGTGAATGGCCTCCCTCACGCTTTGAGGACCTCCTTCCTACAAGTGTTATCACTGTTTTACGACTTGTTTTTTAAACCACTGCATAACAAGTTATTCAGAGTCTGGAGTTGGACGCACTCTGATGACTCCTACTTTTGGTTAACTGTGCTCTACACAGCCTTGCACCTTGGTCAGCCACTGTTTAAGTTTAGCATATGCATGCACTCACATACGGGCATGCATGTCTGCAACGTCACACACACCCACAGAACCAGTCCAACTCACGGATACATAACTGTGACCGTAACTTTGATTCTGGGCTCACTGAAACCAGCCACAGAAGCAGACAGCCAAAAGCAGTCAGCCAAAACAGACAGTCAATCAGATAACTGTCAACCGTAAAACCTCCTCCACAGTGAGAAGCCACGTGTTAGGTTTCTGAGGAGGCCCAGACCCCCTGCCTGCGTCTGTGCTGGCCAGGGGCCACCAAGGATTCTGTTGCATTGGCGGTAGGGATGGGAAAAGAGGGGGGGGGGGGGGGTCCAGGCCTGTTTCCAGCAGGGTTCCCAGGTCCATCGCAGCGGGGCCTCAGCAAATTCAACCTGATGGCTGACAGGGCTGCAGTATAGGCCCATCTGTACCTTGTTTAAACCTAGTAGTGTGTTACCATCCACCTCTACTCTGAACTCTGCTGGGCGCCACACGTAACTAGTGGGAGAATGTGTTGAAATATTACGTAACTGGCTCTGTGCAAAATGCTGCTGCAGTGGTGGTGGAGTTAATGTGTGTGCCAGTGAGAGAGAGAGAGAGAGAGAGAGAGAGAGAGGGGAGGCTAAATGAAGGGTGATCTTTTTGTTTCGTTTTTGAATTCTCCTGTAAAGGGGGTTGATGCACACTGCCCTAACCCATCTGGACAAGAGGAATACCTATGTGAGAATGCTGTTCATCGACTACAGCTCGGCATTCAACACCATAGTACCCTCCAAGCTCGTCATCAAGCTCGAGACCCTGGGTCTCGACCCCGCCCTGTGCAACTGGGTACTGGACTTCCTGACGGGCCGCCCCCAGGTGGTGAGGGTAGGCAACAATATCTCCTCCCCGCTGATCCTCAACACTGGGGGCCCACAAGGGTGCGTTCTGAGCCCTCTCCTGTACTCCCTGTTCACCCACGACTGCGTGGCCACGCACGCCTCCAACTCAATCATAAAGTTTGCGGACGACACAACAGTGGTAGGCTTGATTACCAACAACGACGAGACGGCCTACAGGGAGGAGGTGAGGGCCCTCGGAGTGTGGTGTCAGGAAAATAACCTCACACTCAACGTCAACAAAACTAAGGAGATGATTGTGGACTTCAGGAAACAGCAGAGGGAACACCCCCCTATCCACATCGATGGAACAGTAGTGGAGAGGGTAGCAAGTTTTAAGTTCCTCGGCATACACATCACAGACAAACTGAATTGGTCCACTCACACAGACAGCATCGTGAAGAAGGCGCAGCAGCGCCTCTTCAACCTCAGGAGGCTGAAGAAATTCGGTTTGTCACCAAAAGCACTCACAAACTTCTACAGATGCACAATCGAGAGCATCCTGGCGGGCTGTATCACCGCCTGGTACGGCAACTGCGCCGCCCTCAACCGTAAGGCTCTCCAGAGGGTAGTGAGGTCTGCACAACGCATCACCGGGGGCAAACTACCTGCCCTCCAGGACACCTACACCACCCGATGTTACAGGAAGGACATAAAGATCATCAAGGACATCAACCACCCGAGCCACTGCCTGTTCACCCCGCTATCATCCAGAAGGCGAGGTCAGTACAGGAGCATCAAAGCTGGGACCGAGAGACTGAAAAACAGCTTCTATCTCAAGGCCATCAGACTGTTAAACAGCCACCACTAACATTGAGTGGCTGCTGCCAACACACTGACACTGACTCAACTCCAGCCACTTTAATAATGGGAATTTCTGGGAAATTATGTAAATATATCACTAGCCACTTTAAACAATGCTACCATATATAATGTTACTTACCCTACATTATTAATCTCATATGCATACGTATATACTGTACTCTATATCATCGACTGCATCCTTATGTAATACATGTATCACTAGCCACTTTAACTATGCCACTTTGCTTAAAAACTCATCTCATATGTATATACTGTACTCGATACCATCTACTGTATCTTGCCTATGCTGCTCTGTACCATCACTCATTCATATATCCTTATGTACATATTCTTTATCCCCTTACACTGTGTACAAGACAGTAGTTTTGGAATTGTTAGTTAGATTACTTGTTGGTTATTACTGCATTGTCGGAACTAGAAGCACAAGCATTTCGCTACACTCGCATTAACATCTGCTAACCATGTGTATGTGACAAATAAAATTTGATTTGATTTGATTTGATATAGATTGTAAAGGGGTTGATATCAAATCAAATTTTATTGGTCACATAGCCGGCTAGTGATGGCTATTTAACGGTCTGATGGCCTGGAGAAAAAAAGCTGTTTTTCAGTCTCTCAGCCCCAGCTTTGATACACCTCATACTGACCTCGCCTTCTGGGTGGTAGTGGGGTGAACAGGCCGTGGCTTGGATGGTTGATGTCCTTGATGATCTTTTTCGCCTTCCGGTGACATCGGGTGCTGTCGGTGTACTGGAGGATAGGCAGTGTGCCCCCGGTGATGCGTTGGGCAGACCGCACCACCCTTTGGAGGTTGAAGAGACGCTGTTGCGCCTTCATCCCCACACTGTCTGTGTGGGTGGACCATTTCAGATCGTCGGTGATGTGTACACTGAGGAACTTGAAGCTTTTCATCTTTTCCACTGCGGTCCCGACGATGTGGATAGGGGTGTGCTCTCTCTGCTATTTCCTGAGGTCCACGATCAGCTCCTTCATTTTGATGACGTTGAGGGAGGGGTCATTTTTCTGGCACGACTCCTCCAGGGCCCTCACCTCCTCGTCATTATTGGTAATCAGGCCTAAAACTGTTGTGTCGTCTGCAAACTTGATGATTGAGTTGGAGGCGTGCGTGGCCACACAGTCATGGGTGAACAGGGAGTACAGGAGGGGGCTAAGCACACACCTTTGTGGGGCCCCTGTGTTGAGGATCAGCGAATTGGAGGTGTTGTTTTCTACCTTCACCACCTGGGGGCGGCCCATCAGGAAGTCTAGGACCCTGTTGCACAGGGCGGGGTTCAGAACCAGGGCCCCAGGCTTAATGATGAGTTTGGAGGGTACTATGGTGTTGAAGGCTGAGCTATAGTCAATGAACAGCATTCTTACATAGGTATTCCTCTTGTCCAGATGGGACAGGGCAGTGTGCTGTTTCGATGGCGATTGCATCATCTGTGGATCTATTGGGCGGTATGCAAATAGAAGTGAGTCTAGTGTATCAGGTAAAGCTGAGATTATATGATCCTTAACTAGCCTCTCAAAGCACTTCATGATGACAGAAGTGAGTGCTACAGGGAGATAGTAAGTAATTTACTTCAGTTTCCTTTGCTTTCTTGGGTGGACATATTGAAGCAAGTGGGGACAGCAGACTGGGAAAGAGAGAGATTGAATATGTCCGTAAACACTCCAGCCAGCTGGCCTGCGCATGCTCTGAGGACGTGGCTAAGGATGCCGTCTGGGCCAGCAGCCTTGCGAGGGTTAACATGTTTAAATGTCTTACTCACATTGGCCACAGAGAACGAGAGCCCACATCGGTGGCACTGTGTTAACCTCAAAGCGGGTGAAGAAGGTGTTTAGCTTGTCTGGGAGCAAGACGTCGGTGTCCGTGACATGGATGGTTTTCCCTTTGTAATCCGTGATTGTCTGTAGACCCTGCCACATACTTCAAATCATATCAAATCAAACTTATTTATATAGCCCTTCATACATCAGCTGATATCTCAAAGTGCTGTACAGAAACCCAGCCTAAAACCCCAAACAGCAAGCAATGCAGGTGTTGAAGCACGTTGGCTAAGAAAAACTCCCTAGAAAGGCCAAAACCTAGGAAGAAACCTAGAGAGGAACCAGGCTATGAGGGGTGGCCAGTCCTCTTCTGGCTGTGCCGGGTGGAGATTATAACAGAACATGGCCAAGATGTTCAAATGTTCATAAATGACCAGCATGGTCAAATAATAGGTCTGGGACAGGTAGCACGTCTGGTGAAAAGGTCAGGATTCCATAGCCGCAGGCAGAACAGTTGAAACTGGAGCAGCAGCACAGCCAGGTGGACTGGGGACAGCAAGGAGTCATCATGCCAGGTAGTCCTGAGGCATGGTCCTAGGGCTCAGGTCCTCCGAGAGAGAGAGAAAGAAAGAGAGAAAGAGATACTTAGAGAGAGCATACTTAAATTCACACAGGACACCGGATAAGACAGGATAAGTACTCCAGATATAACAACTGACCCTAGCCCCGCGACACATACACTACTGCAGCATAAATACTGGAGGCCCCATCTGATGATACCCCCGGACAGGGCCAAACAGGAAGGATATAACCCCACCCACTTTGCCAAAGCACAGCTCCCACACCACTACAGGGATATCTTCAACCACCAACTTACCATCCTGAGACAAGGCCGAGTATACCCCACAAAGATCTCCGCCAACCCAGACAGGAAGATCACATCAGTGACTCAATCCACTCAAGTGACGCACACCTCCTAGGGACGGCATGAAAGAGCACCTGTAAGTCAGTGACTCAGCCCCTGTAATAGGGTTAGAGGCAGAGAATCTCAGTGGAAAGAGAGGAACCGGCCAGGCAGAGACAGCAAGGGTGGTTCGTTGCTCCAGAGCCTTTCCGTTCACCTTCACACTCCTGGGCCAGACTACACTCAATCATATGACCCACTGAAGAGATGAGTCTTCAGTAAAGACTTAAAGGTTGAGACCGAGTTTGCGTCTCTCACATGGGTAGGCAGACCATTCCAAACTGCCTCCAGCTGTTTGCTTAGAAATTCTAGGGACAATTAGGAGGCCTGCGTCTTGTGACCGTAGCGTATGTGTAGGTATGTACGGCAGGACCAAATCAGAGATATAGGTAGGAGCAAGCCCATGTAATGCTTTGTAGGTTAGTAGTAAAACCTTGAAATCAGCCTTTGCCTTGACAGGAAGCCAGTGTAGGGGGGCTAGCACTGGAGTAATATGATCAATTGTTTTGGTTCTAGTCATGATTCTAGCAGCCGTATTTAACACTAACTGAAGTTTATTTAGTGCTTTATCCGGGTAGCCGGAAAGTAGAGCATTTGCAGTAGTCTAACCTAGAAGTAACAAAAGCATGGATACATTTTTATGTATAATTTTTGGACAGAAAGTTTCTGATTTTTGCAATGTTACGTAGATGGAAAAAAGCTGAAACAGTCTTGATATGTTCGTCAAAAGAGAGATCAGGGTCCAGAGTAATGCCGAGGTCCTTCACAGTTTTATTTGAGATGACTGTACAACCATTAAGATTAATTGTCAGATTCAACAGAAGATCTCTTTGTTTCTTGGAACCTAGAACAAGCATCTCTGTTTTGTTTAAAAGTAGAACGTTTGCAGCCATCCACTTCCTTATGTCTGAAACACAGGCTTCTAGCGAGGGCTATTTTGGTGCTTCACCATGTTTCATTGAAATGTACAGCTGTGTGTCATCCGCATAGCAGTGAAAGTTAACATTATATTTTCGAATGACATCCCCAAGAGGTAAAATATATAGTGAAAACAATAGTGGTCCTAAAACGGAACCTTGAGGAACACCGAAATTTACAGTTGATTTGTCAGAGGACAAACCATTCACAGAGACACACTGATATCTTTCCGACAGATAAGATAAAAACCAGGCCAGAACTTGTCCATGTAGACCAATTTGGGTTTCCAATCTCTCCAAAAGAATGTGGTGATCGATGGTATCAAAAGCAGCACTAAGGTCTAGGAGCACGAGGACAGATGCAGAGCCTCGGTCTGATGCCATTAAAAGGTCATTTACCACCTTCACAAGTGCAGTCTCAGTGCTATGATGGGGCCTAAAACCAGACTGAAGCATTTCGTATACATTGTTTGTCTTCAGGAAGGCAGCCTTTCCTAAAAATGTTGAGAGGAATGGAAGATTCGATATAGGCCGATAGTTTTTTATATTTTCTGGGTCAAGGTTTGGCTTTTTCAAGAGAGGCTTTATTACTGCCACTTTTAGTGAGTTTGGTACACATCCGGTGGATAGAGAGCCGTTTATTATGTTCAACATAGGAGGGCCAAGCACAGGAAGCAGCTCTTTCAGTAGTTTATTTGGAATAGGGGCCAGTATGCAGCTTGAAGGTTTAGAGGCCGTGATTATTTTCATCATTGTGTTAAGAGATATAGTACTAAAACACTTGAGTGTCTCTCTTGATCCTAGGTCCTGGCAGAGTTGTGCAGACTCGGGACAACTGAGCTTTGAAGGTTTACGCAGATTTAAAGAGGAGTCTGTAATTTGCTTTCTAATAATAATGATCTTTTCCTCAAAGAAGACATACTTCTCGTGTCTGAGCCGTTTAATTGCGACTCCACTATGTCTCTGTACTGATGTTTTGCCTGTTTGATTGCCTTACATAGGGAATAAGTACACTGTTTGTATTCAACCATATTCCCAGTCACCTTGCCATGGTTAAATGTGATGGTTTGTGCTTTCAGTTTTGAGTGAATGCTGCCATCTATCCCACGGTTTCTGATTTGTGTAGGTTTTAATAGTCACAGTGGGAACAACATCCGCTATACACTTCCTGATAAACTCAGTCACAGTATATGTGTATACGTCAATGTTATTCAGCATGGATTCCATCTGGTCAGACCAGCGTTGAATGGACCGGTACTTCCTGTTTGAGATTCTGCCTATAGGAAGGGATGAGCAAAATGGAGTCATGATCTAATTCGCTGAAGGGAGGGCAGGGGAGGGCCTTGTAGGCATCCTGGAAGTGTTCCGTGTTGATACAACTTTGGTAGCGTTTTCCAAAAATTATATAGATTGTAAAGGGGGTTGATATAAATTGTTAACTTCTTATGGCTGCAGGGGCAGTATTGAGTATCTTGGATGAAAGGTGCCCAGAGTTAACGGCCTGCTCCTCAGTCCCAGTTGCTAATATATGCATATTATTAGTAGTATTGAATGGAAACCACTCTGAAGTTTCTAAAACTGTTTGAATGATGTCTGTGAGTATAACAGAACTCATATGGCAGGCAAAAACCTGAGAAGAAATCCAAACAGGAAGTGGGAAATCTGAGGTTGGTCGATTTTCAACCCAGCCGCTATTGAATACACAGTGGGGTATGGATAAAGTTGCACTTCCTAGAGCTTCCACTAGATGTCAACCGTCTTTAGAAACTTGAATGAGGCTTCTACTGTGTTGTGGAGCCGGATGGGAGCTCATTTCACATGATAGCGACCTGCGTTCCATGGCTTCTCTACAGACATAGGAATTATCCGGTTGGAACTTTATTGAAGATTTATGATAACAACATCCTAAAGATTGATTCTATACTTAGTTTGACAAGTTTCTTCGACCTGTAATATAACTTTGAAGTTTTCGTCCGACGTTCGGATGGACCTGCACGAGCGTTTGGATTTGTGTACTAAACACGCTAACAAAAGTAGCTACTTGGACATAAATAATGGACATTATCGAACAAATCAAGCATTTATTGTGGAACTAGGATTCCTGGGAGTGCATTCTGATGAAGATCGTCAAAGGTAAGGGAATATTTATAATGTGATTTCTGATTTCTGTTGACTCCAACATCGCGGATAATTTTATATATTTTCTGGGCGCCGTCTCAGATTATTGCATGGTTTGCTTTGTATGTAAAGATTTTTTGAAATCTGACATAGCGGTTGCATTAAGGAGAGGTATATATATATTTCCATGTCTAACAATTGTATTTATTGACATTTATAATGAGTATTTCTGTAAAATGATGTGGCTCTCCGCAATATCACCGGACGCGCCAATGTATACTGATATTTGTTTTATATAAATATGAACTTTATCAAACAAAACATACATGTATTGTGTAACATGAAGTCCTATGAGTGTCATCTGATGAAGATCATCAAAGGTTAGTGATTAATTATCTCTCTATTTGTGCTTTTTGTGACTCCTCTTTGGCTGGAAAAATGGCAGAATTTTTCTGTGATTTGGTGGTCACATAACATAATCGTTTGTGGTGCTTTCGCTGTAAAGCCTATTTGAAATCAGACACTGTGGTGGGATTAACAAAACGATTACCTTTAAAACAATATAAAATACATGTATGTTTGAGGAATTTTAATTATGAGATTTCTGTTGTTTTGAATTTGGCGCCTTACACTTTCACTGGCTGTTGTCATATCATCCTGTTAACGGGATTGCAGCCCTAAGAAGTTTTAAGGGGGTTTATATAAATTGTAAAGCGGGTTGATAGATTATAAAGGGGGTTGATATAGATTGTAAAGGGGGTTGATATATATTGTAAAGGGGGTTGATATATATTGTAAAGGGGGTTGATATAGATTGTAAAGGGGGTTGATATAGATTGTAAAGGGGGTTGATATAGATTGTAAAGGGGGTTGATAAAAATTGTAAAGGGGGTTGATATAGATTGTAAAGGGGGTTGATATAGATTGTAAAGGGGGTTGATATATATTGTAAAGGGGGTTGATATAGATTTTAAATGGGGTTGATATAGATTGTAAAGGGGGTTGATATAGATTGTAAAGGGGGTTGATATAGATTGTAAAGGGGGTTGATAAAAATTGTAAAGGGGGTTGATAAAAATTGTAAAGGGGGTTGATATAGATTGTAAAGGGGGTTGATATAGATTGTAAAGGGAGTTGATATAGATTGTAAAGGGAGTTGATATAGATTGTAAAGGGAGTTGATATAGATTGTAAAGGGGGTTGATATATATTGTAAAGGGGGTTGATATATATTGTAAAGGGGGTTGATATATATTGTAAAGGGGGTTGATATAGATTGTAAAGGGGGTTGATATAGATTGTAAAGGGGGTTGATATAGATTTTAAAGGGGGTTGATATAGATTGTAAAGGGTTGTTACGAATCTCTTTTGGCCCGACAGTCTAGGGGGGATGGTAGTGAGACCCGTAACATAACTCATGTAAATTATAATAGTGACAAAGTAAAAGTGAACGAAATAACCACGACAACCGAAATAATACCGTCAAACTCAGGGTTTATTATAAACACACGGTAATGGGGGGGGGAGCAGGAAAAAGGGGCTGAGCTGGACCCAAGGAAAGAAACAATAAGTATTCAAAACACCCCTAAGCTAGACTAGCCTATTTCAACAACAGCTAACTAACTAACCAAAATACAGTGGGTGGTCCGCCCAGTTCTAACTAGTGTGTGTTAACAAAGTTTACCTACGGGTAGTGTATGCCCATGGGCGACTTGTCTTGGTTTCCCCTTTTCCCACCAGCAAACACCATAAGCAAAAACAATACTCACAGGAGATGACAAAGTGATTTGGAGGTGCTCAAACAAAAGAAGAGGTTAATTAATACACAAAGAGAGAGATCTACATACATGGCATTTACAAAGAGATTGTGCTACTGAAATCTATCAAGAACAGCTATCTACTAACATAGCATTACAAAAAGATTGAGCTACTGAAATCTACAAAGAGCAGAGATCTACCAACATGGCATTTACAAAAATTGAGCTCCTGAACAAACAAATGATGGGGTTTTTAAACCATGGGGAAGGAACTGTGATAGGGTAGGAAACAGGAGGAGGTGTGTCTTCTGATTGATGGGTTGATTGTTGACTGATTGGGGAGTAATGATTTTCACCTGTGAGGGGAGCAGGAGAGAAAAGAAACACGCACAGGATACACACAGACACAGGATACCTGTATCCGTAACACTCCCACCCTTAAAAGAGCAACCCTAGGGATTGCGACCACAGTATTACAATTAATACTCACAACAAAATTAATACTTACAACAACAACGTCAACCTTGCCAAAACATACAAAAATCATTTTTACACACGAGACAAAGCATCTGCCAACACATTATCTGAACCCTTTTTGTGGCGGATCTCCAAATTATAATTTTGTACAATCAGCGCCCAACGCATAAGGCGCTGGTTCTGGTTGTACATTCGGTGGAGAAAAACTAAGGGGTTATGGTCAGTATACACAATCACTGGTAGGGCACTGGAACCAATGTATACTTCGAAGTATTGCAGAGCCAACAACAAAGCAAGAGCTTCTTGTTCTATTGTCGCATAGTTTGTTTGACATTTATTAAATTTACGTGAAAAATAACAAACGGGATGATCCACTCCACTCTTGTCCTGCTGCAGTAGAACAGCACCAGCACCTCTGGCACTAGCATCTACCTCAAGTTTGAACGGTTGTTCAAAATCCGGAGCAGCAAGTACAGGGGTACTACATAAGAGTGCTTTCGCAGATTCAAAAGCGCTCTTACATTCAGGGGACCACACAAATGATCTAGCCGGACTAAGCAAATCGGTCAATGGAGCAACTACCGCAGAGAAATTTTTACAGAAGCTACGGTAGTAGCCAACCATCCCTAAAAAGCGGCGTAGCTCTCGTCTAGTGGTAGGTGCAGGGAATGCAGTTATAGCCAAGACCTTGGCATCAACAGGGCGCACCTGTCCATGGCCAACCTCTTTACCGAGATAGGTGACAGTAGCCTTCCCAAACTCACACTTTGCCAAGTTCAGGGTTAGAGAAGCAGCTGCCAACCGTTCACATACTACCCTTAGCAAGTCAACATGATCTGACCACTCAGACGAATAAATCACTAGGTCATCAAGGTATGCACTACAATTAGGAACGCCAGCTAATACGGAGTTAACCAGTCGTTGGAAAGTGGCTGGTGCATTTCGCATCCCAAAAGCCATGACTGAGTACTGAAGGAAGTTGTCTGGGGTCACAAAGGCAAAAATCTCAGAAGCACGTGAAGTTAACGGAACCTGCCAGTAACCTTTTAAGAGGTCCAACTTGGTCACATACTTAGCTGCACCAATAGTGTCGATACAGTCGTCCAGTCTGGGTAACGGGAACGAATCTGGCATTGTGACAGAATTTACCTTTCGATAATCCGTACATAACCTGGACGTACCATCAGGTTTAGGAACCAGAATGCAAGGAGAACTCCAAGGGCTTGAACTTGGCTTAGCCAGGTCATTCTCCAACAAATATCTCACCTCATCCCTCATTATCTTCCTCTTGGAAGCGTTGATACGATATGGGTGTTGCTTGATAGGTGTAGCATTTCCAACATTAATGTCATGTTCCAACACATTTGTGCGAGTAGGAACGTCATTAAAGAGACATGGAAAACTGTGTAGTAGCCTCACAATATCATTAGCCTGTCCATCCGTTAAATGAACCAGACCTGACTGGATAGACAGCAGCATTTCTGAGTTGGGCAATCTAACACACTGCTGCTGAGTATTGCGCAACTCTAAGCCATCATCATCAATATGACAGTCCACTATCATCGCAGTAGTAGCAGAGGAGACAGCAGTACCTTCCTCTGTGTTTGAACTATCTAACTGTGTGATGGGTCGGGTGTGGTAAGCTTTCAACATGTTAATGTGACACACACGAGATTGGCGTTGTCTATCAGGAGTTTGAAGCACATAGTCAGTTTCACTTATTTTCTTTTCAATTAAATAAGGACCAGAGAAACGAGCTGACAGTGAAGATCCTGGAACAGGTAATAACACCAGTACTTGGTCACCTGGCTGTAGTGGACGAGAAACAGCCTCTTTATCATAGTGTCTTTTCATGCTCCTCTGTGAGGAAGACAGAGCTTCCTTTGCAAGAGCACAAGCCTGGTGTAGGCGCTCACGAAAGCGACTAACATAGTCCAACACATTCTCATCTCTGGTACACAACTCTTGGGACAAGAACTGTTCTTTAAGGACTTTCATTGGTCCTCTTACTGTGTGACCAAACACTAGTTCAGCCAGGCTGAAACCTAGGGACTCCTGCACAGTTTCACGAGCAGCAAACAAAACTAGAGGAACTCCCTCATCCCAATCTTTCTCAGATTCCAAACAATATTTACGTAGCATAGACTTCAGTGTCTGATGCCATCTTTCAAGCGCACCCTGAGACTCTGGGTGATAGGCGCTTGACACACGGTGCGTAATTGATAAGGATTTCAACACCTGCTTGAAGAGCTTGGATAGGAAATTGGTACCTTGATCGCTTTGTACCACCTTAGGTAACCCGAATGTCGTGAAGAATTTTATTAAGGCTTTACTCACTATCGGAGCTGTAATCCTTCTCAGAGGAATAGCCTCGGGGTATCTTGTAGCCATACACATTATCGTTAACAAAAACTGGTTACCCGATTTTGTCTTCGGTAACGGTCCGACACAATCAACCACCACATGCTCAAATGGTTCACCTATGACAGGTATAGGACAAAGAGGAGCAGGAGGAATAACCTGATTTGGTTTTCCTGTTATCTGACATGTGTGGCATGTCCGACAGAACTGAGCCACATCTTGTTTTAAACCCGGCCAAAAAAAATGTCGAAGGATCCGATCATACGTCTTTGTAATTCCTAAATGACCAGACCACTGGTGATCATGAGCAAGGGATAACACATTTTGTCGAAAGGCTGTAGGAATCACTATTTGGTAAACAGCATTCCAATCTCCACCCGCGTCAACATGGGATGTTTGTCAGAGGCGATCAGCTTCTCAGAGGTATCACACAATCCATCCTCTTGATCATCCTCTTTGAACAGTACAGTGTTCGACAAATCTATCACGTCACCCTCTTGTAGTGCCTGAGCACGAGTGACAGCACAAGCGGGGAACACATGTGGATAACTCTGTGCCAACTCAATCGAGAGAGAGTGGTCACTTTTATCCAATACTTCCAATACGGGTACTACCTTTCCTCCGGCAATATCGTTACCCATTATAAAGGTCACACCTTTCACTGGCAACTTAGGACGTACCCCCACTCTGAATATTCCACTGATTAACTCAGAGTGTACTTTCACAAAGTGCAACGGCACTGGGACAAAACCCATTTCAATACCCTGCACTAACACACTGGAACCACAGTATGTATCGTCAGATAAGGGCAACACATCAGACAATATAAACGACTGCGCCGCACCAGTATCTCTAAGGATTTTAACCGGACGCTGAGACGCTTCGTCATTCGTTAGGGACACAAACCCCTCGAAAATGAATGGTTCATAACTGCGGTCGGGGACTGGGTCTTTCAAACTACAGTTACCCTTAGGCACCTGTTTTGTTGCAGACCTCACAACCGTACGAATTAGAGCAACACCTGTTGGTGGCTTGGCACGAAGAGGCATCCCTTGTTTGCGTTTAAGCAGGAAGCAATCATTAATCATATGTCCCACTTTATGACAATAGAAACAGGAACGCTCATTCTTCTGGCGTGCTTTATATACTACTGCTGGCCGACTAGGGCTAAAGGTAGGAAACTCAGTGGTTCTACTCTCAGTTTGAGCCGAAAACACACTCTTGTGCGTCAACACAAACTCGTCTGCCAACACAGACGCTTCTGCCAGGGAGGATACTTTCTGTTCGTTTAGGTAAACTACAATGCGTTCGGGTAAGCAATTTTTAAACTCTTCCAACAAGATTAACTCCCGGAGAGAGTTGAAATCAGTTACCTTACTAGCAGCATGCCATTTATCAAACAGATTTCCCTTGTCTCTAGCAAATTCCACATAAGTCTTACTAGAAGACTTTCTATGAGACCTAAATCTCTGTCGGTATGCCTCAGGCACAAGCTCATAGGCACGAAGAACAGTAGCTTTGACCACTTCATAATTCAAACTGTCCTCCAGAGGTAGCGCTGACAAAACCTCTTGGGCTTTACCAGTTAATTTACACTGAAGTAATAGGCACCATACCTCTTCAGGCCACTTCAATGCTACGGCTATACGCTCAAATACACAAAAATAGGAGTCAACCTCCGACTCTCTGAACAAAGGTACTAAGGCTATCTGCCTACTAATGTCAGACGTGTTTGAGGACACAGCTGGTGAGGACGACTCACTAACAGGAACAGTAGGAACGAAGGCTAGCCTCGCTGTCTCTGCCTCCAGTTCCATCTGGCGCATTTTAAACGTCATCTGCTTCTGTTCTCGTTCTTTTTCTGCCTCCATTTTACACATCATCTGCCGTTGTTCTCTTTCTGCCTCAATTTTACACATCTCCAACTGGAGAGTCTCTCGCCTAATTTGGGCTCTCTTCCACCTCTAGTTGTAACTGTGCTAAACGGACATCCCTTCTGGCATCACCGTTTGACAGTGGGGAGAGTGGATCAAAATGGGACAATGTGGCTGGTGTTTTAGCCTCGCCCTCATTATCAGACACCAATGGGCTTATAGGAGCAGTTACATCCCCTACAGGGTTAGTAGACTCAGGCAGCGGTAACACAAGCACTTGCTCTTCCAACAATACATTTAATACTAGCTGTTTAACCTCCGCCTTAACTAAACTCTGCGAAAACGATACTGAATAATGGTCAGCCAAGGTCATTAAATCAACTCTACGACATTTATCAAAAACCTCCCACGAAGGGTTATCCAAAAAGGACTTCAAATCAAAAGTAGCCATCTTACACTACTTCACAAGAGCCAACGAAAAATAGCAAACACTAATGCTACTTCAGCTATGACGCTCAACACTGAACTATACCACTACAACAATCTACATGAGCGGCATGGGTGTCAGTAAAGACAGATCCCGGATGAGCCCCCACTTATGTTACGAATCTCTTTTGGCCCGACAGTCTAGGGGGGATGGTAGTGAGACCCGTAACATAACTCATGTAAATTATAATAGTGACAAAGTAAAAGTGAACGAAATAACCACGACAACCGAAATAATACCGTCAAACTCAGGGTTTATTATAAACACACGGTAATGGGGGGGGGAGCAGGAAAAAGGGGCTGAGCTGGACCCAAGGAAAGAAACAATAAGTATTCAAAACACCCCTAAGCTAGACTAGCCTATTTCAACAACAGCTAACTAACTAACCAAAATACAGTGGGTGGTCCGCCCAGTTCTAACTAGTGTGTGTTAACAAAGTTTACCTACGGGTAGTGTATGCCCATGGGCGACTTGTCTTGGTTTCCCCTTTTCCCACCAGCAAACACCATAAGCAAAAACAATACTCACAGGAGATGACAAAGTGATTTGGAGGTGCTCAAACAAAAGAAGAGGTTAATTAATACACAAAGAGAGAGATCTACATACATGGCATTTACAAAGAGATTGTGCTACTGAAATCTATCAAGAACAGTTATCTACTAACATAGCATTACAAAAAGATTGAGCTACTGAAATCTACAAAGAGCAGAGATCTACCAACATGGCATTTACAAAAATTGAGCTCCTGAACAAACAAATGATGGGGTTTTTAAACCATGGGGAAGGAACTGTGATAGGGTAGGAAACAGGAGGAGGTGTGTCTTCTGATTGATGGGTTGATTGTTGACTGATTGGGGAGTAATGATTTTCACCTGTGAGGGGAGCAGGAGAGAAAAGAAACACGCACAGGATACACACAGACACAGGATACCTGTATCCGTAACAAGGGTGTTGATAAAAATTGTAAAGGGGGTTGATATAGATTGTAAAGGGGGTTTATATCAATTGTAAAGTGGTTGATATAGATTGAAAAGGGGGTTTATATAAATTGTAAAGGGGGTTGATATAGATTGTAAAGGGGGTTTATATCAATTGTAAAGTGGTTGATATAGATTGTAAAGGGGGTTTATATAAATTGTAAAGGGGTTGATATAGATTGTAAAGGGGGTTTATATAAATTGTAAAGGGGTTGATATAGATTGCTTTGAGTTTGAGGCATCTTTTGATCATCATAGTCTTTAGACAAATTAATTCTGTGGCCTGTGACAGTTTCAGTGTCAGTCCCAGATGAGTTACAGTAATCCATTAAATCAGTTTGACAATTATCTCTTAACAACAGTCTACCAGGACAGTGTTCGCACAGAACGATGCTGTGAGAGACAGCACTTTTATGTTTTTTTTTAGCATGTAAGGGATTCCATACTGTACCGCGTCAATCACTTTGACAATAAGATCATCATGGCATTTTACACTGGTAGCAAAGACAGACACATTGAAACTTGATGGCTTGATGGTTTCTTGGACCTTTAGAGGACCCATGCCTCACTGTATTGTAACGGCCACATGTACAGCTGTCCAGGACCTTGGAATGCATGGACTGTGCATACTAGGTAAAAATACATAGTCAAAATATCCCCAAAGACAGGGACCCCCCTGGGCCATCTTCCCCCAGCAAGGTCAACACACGAGCAGGTCAATCTGCCATAGTCAAAGCCCCTGGGTTGGATCTCTCTGTCTCTTTCTCGCTCTTTCTTTGACAACAAGATGAGGAACTATCTGTTTTTGACGATTCACACAGAGACAATTCTGGTTCATTTCCCAAAGACTGAGCTCATATGAACTGCTAATAACTCACTCAAGAAACCTAGTGAAATGTAGACGTATTAAGAGTTGTATTCTATTGTTATCTTGACGAACTGAAAATCTTGAAGCCATGAAGGTCTACTTTGACCAGACGTCTTTTTAAAAGGGGAGTTTGGAGCAGGTTAGCAGGTGGAAGGGCTGTTCAAGACGCAATTTCACTTTGACGGAATTCCAGCTTTACCCAGATAACAGATTTTGACAGGGTATTTTGAATGGAAACACTTTATATATGGAGGAGAATGTCCAATGAGGAGAATAGACGCTGGGGCTGGTAACACAGAAAACAATCATTCGAGCGGGAGGGTGTGTGTGTTTCTGTGCGTGAAAACGGGGACAATAAAGTCAGTAAATTAAAGAGAGAGAGAAGGGGAGAAAGGAAGAGAGAAGGTGATTGGCTACTGATAGCATGTGCAACAGAAAACAGGCTCCTGGCACTCTCTACATCAGACACTATGATTACTGAATGGGCAATCTATACCATCTCTTGTGGAAAGACATTGCTGCTGCAATTACATTCCAGAACCTTTGGAAACGCTCACGCCTTAACACTGAGGGCTTGTGGGATGTGTTTGATTGACAGGGTAGCAAAATTGCATTCAGAAATTTTACAGTCTAAGCTTTTTGAGGAATTTCAGGCTTCCTCAGGCAAAGCCTCCATTTTGGGGCTTTTGTTTTGTTTTGCTGGTTAGGGTTAAATGCATAATGCAACACAGATACCTCTGATGGTATGTGTATGTGTGTGTGTAGCTTGCTTGAGTAGACGTTTCTGCTCTGACTCTCCTAGAGACTGAACCTTGACCCTGTTTAGAGAGGTGGTTTGGTGGGAAGCGATATTGTTGTGTAGAAGGAGAATATTGCATTACCGCCTTGGCTCTGTGTTTGCTTCCCCTCATCGGTTGAAGTTGGTCGTCTGTCCCTGGTTTATCGCATGGTCCGCCATCACCGTGTGTGATGTCATCACCTCTCGGCCTACAGAACGGGTTGGCGGTTGGTTCGGCATGGGACACGTGTTTCCGCTCTGATCATTTGTGCGTTATAACTGCACCGTCTTAATGTGAAGCAGACTCCCACACTTTCTCATTCAGCACTCTCACAACAGCTGGAGCTAATTGGGTCGGAGGATGACGGGACTTTGCGTTAACCAGCAAGGCCTTCTCTTCTCTTCTGTTTTTTTTCTGTTTTCTTCTCTTCTCTTCTGTTTTCGTCTCTCTCCCTATTGACTCAACACTAAGTGAGTCTAAGTGAGTATGTCATACGCTGCAGGCCTAGACGAGGTGGGGTTCTGGTGAAAGTGAGGTGAGG
Organism: Oncorhynchus clarkii lewisi; assembly: GCF_045791955.1. Classification (NCBI taxonomy): domain Eukaryota; kingdom Metazoa; phylum Chordata; class Actinopteri; order Salmoniformes; family Salmonidae; genus Oncorhynchus; species Oncorhynchus clarkii. The sequence continues at coordinate 16,066,756 of NC_092163.1, forward strand.
AGAAAACCGAACGGCGCTCCCCTCCGTTCGATTGGCAAATGTCCGGTCACTTGATAATAAGGTGGATGAGCTTCATTCGAGAGTCGCTTATCAGAGAGACTTGAAAAGCTGCAGTATTACATGCCTTACTGAAACGTGGCTGGATGATGGCGCTGTGCACGTAGTACTCAGTGGCAGGATCGTCCAGCGGCTTCGGGGGAAGTCGAAAGGAAGTGGAATGTGTGTTTGTTCATTAAATAACAACTGCTGTGCTGGCTCAAGTGTGAAGGAAATGTCAAGCTTTTGTTCACCTGATATAGAATACCTCATCATGAGCTGCAGACCCTTTTATCTACCAAGAGAGTTCTCAAACGTAATTAACACGGCTGTCTGCATCCCTCCCCAAGCCAACACTACTCTGGCCCTCAACGAACTGTACGGGGACATAAACAAACCAGAAACCGCTTACCCAGAGGCAGTGTTTTTGGTGGGCGGAGACTTTGACACGGGGAGACTTAAAACCTTCCTACTTCACTTCTACCGACACATCTCCTGCACCACTAGGGGGCACTTCACTATACACGCTGGGCTAAAGGCTAGAGCTACCGCTTTCAAGGAACGGGACATGGACGCATACAAGAAAGCCCGCTACAACCTCCGGCGAGACATCAAACATGCAAAAGGTCAATATAGGAGGAAGGTGGAATCCTAATACACCAGCTCCGATACCTGTCGAATGTGGCAGGGCTTGCAGATGATAATGGATTACAAAGGCAAACCCAACCATGAGTTGCCCAGCGATGCAGAACTCCCAAACTAGCTAAATGTATTTTTTCTTTTTTTTCTCTCGCTTCGATGAATATGACACTGTGCCTCGCATGAAAGCCCCTGTTTTTACAGATGACTGTGTGATCTCGCTCTCCGTTGCCGAGGTGAGCAAAACGTTTCAATGGGTTAACGATCACAAGGCCGCCGGGCCAGACGGGATACCAGGGCGTGTTCTCAAAGCATGCGCAGGTGTCTTCACAGACGTTTTCAATCTATACTAGTCCCAGTCTGTAATCCCAACATCTGCTTAGTCCCCTCCTGTACTCCCAGTTCAAAAACAACTGCGTGTCCACACACGACACCACTGTCCTTGTTCCCAAGAGCTCCAAGGTAACCTTTCTAAATGGCTATCGCCCTGTAAGACTCAGAATGCTAAATAGTCAATTAATGGTACCCAAACAATTTGCACTGACTCTATTTTGCACTGACCCTATGTATACTCACTAGACTTTATGAACCACATACAGACTCATTCACACACACACACACACACACACACACACACACACACACACACACACACACACACACACACACACACACACACACACACACACACACACACACACACACACACATGCATACACATTACACACTCACTCACACACTTTTACACTCATCATTTGCTGCTGCCACTCTGTTCTTTGTTGTACTCTTGTTGTTTTCTATCCTGATGCCTTCATGTACATATCTACCTCATATACCTTATTATTATCTATCCTGATGCCTGGTCACTTTACCCTTCCTTCATGTACATATCTACCTCAAATACCTTATTATTATCTATCCTGATGCCTAGTCACTTTACCCTTCCTTCATGTACATATCTACCTCAAATACCTTATTATTATCTATCCTGATGCCTAGTCACTTTACCCTTCCTTCATGTACATATCTACCTCATATACCTTATTATTATCTATCCTGATGCCTAGTCACTTTACCCTTCCTTCATGTACATATCTACCTCATATACCTTATTATTATCTATCCTGATGCCTAGTCACTTTACCCTTCCTTCATGTACATATCTACCTCATATACCTTATTATTATCTATCCTGATGCCTAGTCACTTTACCCTGCCTTCATGTACATATCTACCTCATATACCTTATTATTATCTATCCTGATGCCTAGTCACTTTACCCTTCCTTCATGTACATATCTACCTCATATACCTTATTATTATCTATCCTGATGCCTAGTCACTTTACCCTTCCTTCATGTACATATCTACCTCATATACCTTATTATTATCTATCCTGATGCCTAGTCACTTTACCCTGCCTTCATGTACATATCTACCTCATATACCTTATTATTATCTATCCTGATGCCTAGTCACTTTACCCTTCCTTCATGTACATATCTACCTCATATACCTTATTATTATCTATCCTGATGCCTAGTCACTTTACCCTGCCTTCATGTACATATCTACCTCAAATACCTTATTATTATCTATCCTGATGCCTAGTCACTTTACCCTGCCTTCATGTACATATCTACCTCATATACCTTATTATTATCTATCCTGATGCCTAGTCACTTTACCCTGCCTTCATGTACATATCTACCTCATATACCTTATTATTATCTATCCTGATGCCTAGTCACTTTACCCTGCCTTCATGTACATATCTACCTCATATACCTTATTATTATCTATCCTGATGCCTAGTCACTTTACCCTGCCTTCATGTACATATCTACCTCATATACCTTATTATTATCTATCCTGATGCCTGGTCACTTTACCCTGCCTTCATGTACATATCTACCTCATATACCTTATTATTATCTATCCTGATGCCTAGTCACTTTACCCTTCCTTCATGTACATATCTACCTCAAATACCTTATTATTATCTATCCTGATGCCTAGTCACTTTACCCTGCCTTCATGTACATATCTACCTCATATACCTTATTATTATCTATCCTGATGCCTGGTCACTTTACCCTGCCTTCATGTACATATCTACCTCATATACCTTATTATTATCTATCCTGATGCCTGGTCACTTTACCCTGCCTTCATGTACATATCTACCTCATATACCTTATTATTATCTATCCTGATGCCTGGTCACTTTACCCTGCCTTCATGTACATATCTACCTCATATACCTTATTATTATCTATCCTGATGCCTGGTCACTTTACCCTGCCTTCATGTACATATCTACCTCATATACCTTATTATTATCTATCCTGATGCCTAGTCACTTTACCCTTCCTTCATGTACATATCTACCTCAAATACCTTATTATTATCTATCCTGATGCCTGGTCACTTTACCCTGCCTTCATGTACATATCTACCTCATATACCTTATTATTATCTATCCTGATGCCTGGTCACTTTACCCTTCCTTCATGTACATATCTACCTCAAATACCTTATTATTATCTATCCTGATGCCTAGTCACTTTACCCTGCCTTCATGTACATATCTACCTCAAATACCTTATTATTATCTATCCTGATGCCTGGTCACTTTACCCTTCCTTCATGTACATATCTACCTCAAATACCTTATTATTATCTATCCTGATGCCTAGTCACTTTACCCTGCCTTCATGTACATATCTATCTCAATTACCTTATTATTATCCATCCTGATGCCTAGTTACTTTACCCTGCCTTCATGTACATATCTATCTCAATTACCTTATTATTATCTATCCTGATGCCTAGTCACTTTACCCTGCCTTCATGTACATACAGTTGAAGTCGGAAGTTTACATACACCTTAGCCTAATACATTTACACTCAGTTTATCACAATTCCTGACATTTAATCCTAGTAAAAATTCCCTGTTTTAGGTCAGTTAGGATTACCACTTTGTTTTAAGAATGTGTCAGAATAATAGTAGAGATAATGATTTATTTCAGCTTTTATTTCTTTCATCACATTCCCAGTGGGTTAGAAGTTTACATACACTCAATTAGTGTTTGGTAGCATTGCCTTTAAATTGTTTAACTTAATTTTCCAATCTGTTTAAAGGCACAGTCAATTTAGTGTATGTTAACTTCTGACTCACAGGAATTGTGATACGGTGAATTATAAGTGAAATAATTTGTCTGTAAACAATTGTTGTAAACATTACTTGTGTCATGCACACAGTAGATGTCCTAACTGATTTGCCAAAACTATAGTTTGTTAACAAGAAATTTGTGGAGTGTTTGAAAAACGAGTTTTAATGATTCCAACCTAAGTGTATGTAAACTTCCAACTTCAACTGTGTCTACCTCAAATACCTTATTATTATCTATCCTGATGCCTAGTCACCCTGCCTTCATGTAATATCTACCTCAAATACCTCGTACTACTGCACATTGATCTGATACTGGTACCCCCTGTATATAGTTACATTCATGTGTACTTTATTTTATTCCTCTTGTGTTACTATTTTATTTTAAAACTCTGCATTGTTGGGAAAGGCTCGTAAGCAAGCGTTTACCTGTAAAGTCTACACCAGTTGTATTCGGTGCGTTTGACACCTCACACTTGATTTGATTTGAGTCTCAGTGCTCCTCAGGCTGTCTGTCTACCTGACTCAGATTGTCCATTCACACTCAACATCTCTCAACTCAACACCTCCCGCCTTTGGCACTGAACACACAACCCACTCCAGACAGCCGCGTTTAGCTGTTTGGATGTGTCCTTGTCGATACCTGTCTCACTCATCTCATCTGCCAACAGCTGTTTACAATACAGAGATGTTGTAGGAGGGCTGCTCCTGGCCCTCGGGGCGAGTTCAGCTAATGAATTAATTGAGGGCCATTGATGCCGTAGTGAAAGCTATGTGTCTTGGTGTAGGGCAGTGTTTCAGAGCAGTGGTTTTGGGGCGAGATGGAGGGATGAGAGAGAGAGGGATGAGGGAGGGGTGAGGGATGGAGGGAAGAGTGAGCGAGGGAAAGACGGTGTGGAGGGATGAGAGAGAGAGAGAGAGAGAGAGAGAGAGAGAGAGTGAGAAGGTGTGGAGGGTTGAGAGAGAGAGAACAAAAGGGGGATGAGAGAGAGAGAGAGAGAGAGAGAGAGAGAGAGAGAGAGAGAAAGTCAGAAAGTCAGAGAGTGCGAAGGCATGGAGGGATGAGAGAGAAAGAGAGAGAGAGAGAAGTTGTGGAGGGATGAGAGAGAAAGAACAAGAGGGGGATGAGAGAGAGAGAGAGAGAGAGAGAGAGAGAGAGAGAGAGAGAGAGAGAGAGAGAGAGAGAGAGACAGAGAGAGAGAGACAGAGAGAGCTTGTCCTGATGGAGGGCGGTGTTTCAGAGATGTGGTTTTGGAGCAAGATGGTGAGATGAGAGAAAGAGGGATGAGAGAGGGAGGGAGAGAGTTTTAATGGAAAGTTTGGGTGGTTTGGTAGACTGGGCAGCCAACAGACGATTAGGAGCAATTAAAGCCAACGCCAGACGACATCAATGTGTTATTCACACATTAGACAGTGTAATGTTTCAGTTCCCAGTCCCATGAGTCTGAATCACTCTGTTTATTAATGACACTCTGACCACAGAATGAGCACACCGTCTGCATGATCAAGCAGCAATTAACTAGTACATTATATGCTCTTTGGTTTGATATTATGTTGTTGTGCTTTACCCCAAAGAATGGCAACAATGTACGGACTATTCCAAAAGAGCTGTATCTTATCAACCAATTAATTGGCTATAAATCACGATAGGGCTACTTTCCATGTCCCAGGTTGTTGAAACAGTGGCATTGCTGTACTACAGAGGCCATGTGAGCTGTACGGCAGAGGCCATGTGAGCTGTACTACAGAGGCCATGTGAGCTGTACTACAGAGGCCATGTGAGCTGTACGGCAGAGGCCATGTGAGCTGTACTACAGAGGCCATGTGAGCTGTACTACAGAGGCCATGTGAGCTGTACGGCAGAGGCCATGTGAGCTGTACTACAGAGGCCATGTGAGCTGTACTACAGAGGCCATGTGAGCTGTACGGCAGAGCCCATGTGAGCTGTACGGTAGAGGCCATGTGAGCTGCAGGCAGAGGCCATGTGAGCTGTACGGCAGAGGCCATGTGAGCTGTACGGCAGAGGCCATGTGAGCTGTACGGCAGAGGCCATGTGAGCTGTACGGCAGAGGCCATGTGAGCTGTACTACAGAGGCCATGTGAGCTGTACGGCAGAGGCCATGTGAGCTGTACGGCAGATGCCATGTGAGCTGTACGGCAGAGGCCATGTGAGCTGTACGGCAGAGGCCATGTGAGCTGTACGGCAGAGCCCATGTGAGCTGTACGGCAGAGCCCATGTGAGCTGTACGGCAGAGGCCATGTGAGCTGTACGGCAGAGCCCATGTGAGCTGTACGGCAGAGGCCATGTGAGCTGTACGGCAGAGGCCATGTGAGCTGTACGGCAGAGCCCATGTGAGCTGTACGGCAGAGCCCATGTGAGCTGTACGGCAGAGGCCATGTGAGCTGTACGGCAGAGGCCATGTGAGCTGTACGGCAGAGCCCATGTGAGCTGTACGGCAGAGGCCATGTGAGCTGCACGGCAGAGCACATGTGAGCTGTACGGCAGAGCCCATGTGAGCTGTACGGCAGAGGCCATGTGAGCTGTACGGCAGAGGCCCGGCTGTAGTGCAAGATATCATGCGCCTCCAGGGAGTAGACAGACAAAACCCACAGACATCACAGAGCCTCAACAGTACCCAGACATTTTGTATGTGGACTGGAGAGACCTGCTGCTGTTGCTCTACGGTAGTCCCATCCAGGATGAGCTTCTCCCTGCGGCATCGCCCCTATTCCCATCCCTATCACATTCCATTACTTAGCAGTGTACAACTGGACGTATTTCTTTAACCCTCAACCTGGTTGGAAAAGCCACACTCATAATTGTGTACTTTACCCGGCATTAGAGTGCTTACTTGGGGCATTTCTGTGAACTGTGAAGTCGTCAGGGCTTCTCCCTGTGTGGCAAGAGGCCCTTGTTGAACAGTTTCTCTGATTCATTACAGTAATAGACAGGGTGAGGTTTTCTCGCCTGTTAAAGTGTCACTGGATTTTTAACAGGGGTCGTAAAGAGAGCAGTCAACAGGGTAGACAAATACATGGGGAGGAGTGTGTGTGTGTGTGTGTGTGTGTCTCTCTCTCCCTCTCTCTCGTAGTAGCTCCAGTCAGCAGTGTGTGTGACCTGCTCCTGAGGCCAGGGGTACTGTGGAGGATCACACATGATGACCTCAGCACCTCTGTGTGGTGGTTACCAGGGCCGTGGGCAAGTGCTAGGAGCCAAGGCAAATATACAACAATGAGAGAGAAGGAGGGAGAGAGGACTAGAGAGAGAGAGAGAGAGTGCGAGAGGGAGAGCGAAAGAGAAAGAGAGTGAGAGAGAGGTATTGAGTCTTCACTGGTCAGCTAATTCAGTACCCTGTGGTTCATTCTGTGTATTATATGACAGTACATAAGGTAGAGGGCAATAAAAGGCTTGAAGTGTGTTATTATTTTCCTGGGTATCTGTATTTTCTATCCTATTGGGGAAGGCAACGCACTGAGCACCAACAAGCCCTAAAGCCCCGTATTCTTCTAGCGACACTACAGTATCCAAGTCTGTGAACATTTAAAACGAGAAACTTGGCAAGACCAATTACAACTCACATCAACTCCTTTTATTCTAGAGTGTTGGGCTGTTACAGCAACAACAGCAGCAATAAAACGCAGACACAGAGCAAAATGTGTGTGTGTGTGTGTGTGTGTGTGTGTGTGTGTGTATGTGTGTGTGCTTCGATGAGAGTGGTTCAAGGTGAGACCCTTGGTGTAGCAACGCAGCTGGCTCAAGTCCCCCTCCTCTCGTCGACAGGACCACCTACAGTGAGAATGAGCACATTGGACCCAAAGCGGGGCCCAGTCTATAGTCTATAGGCGTAGAGTTATGTATGATTAATGTGTGCATGAAGTTACTACACGTACCAAATCCCCCTGCAGTGTAGGACATGTTGGACAGAGCGCCCCCATCTGTCTTCCTCCGGTACTGCTGCTGACGTCTGAGGGGGTTGCAAATCTTGGAGTAGTTTAAAGTTGTCCCTAATTGATATATTTTTCATCCTTCTAATGGTCAAAGTTAGGATTTGAGCTGGGGTAATCTGATCCTAGATCTGTGGTTCCGGGAAACTTCTGGACACAGGCTGAGTCTAGCAGAACACCTGTGGCAGATCAAACAAGAGACAGTTAGTCAAACATGCGATGGCCAAAAATAATGTATCCCTGGAGTTGATGTAGGATGAGTAAAGTGGGTGAAGGTGATTTATCTTTGTCTTTCCCATATATGTCAGGAACCGGGAGGTTGGACGGTGGGTGGCCACAAGCATTGCAGCCTAGGATTCTATCACTGTCACCATGGACGCAGGTCACAAAGAGTGTTCTGCGTGTGTGTGTGTGTGTGTGTATTGTGTGTTTGTGTTTGTGTGTGTGTGTTTAGGCAGCAGAGGTCTCAGGGTCAGGTTGTGATAGGACTAAAAATAAGAAATGCACATGACTGTCAGATTTCCAATTTCTATCATTGTTTTCTAGAGACGCTACTTGTCTATTTGTTCTAGTTCTATAGTAAATAAAGCAGGTATGGTATTGGTGAAGATTGAGAGAGATTGACACCAATAGAGAGAGAGAGAGAGGGAGAGAAAGGTAGAGAGAGACAGAGTATGAGAGAGGAGAGAGAGAGAGAAGATGAATGTGTGTGTGCAAGTGTGTGTTTGTATTTGCGGGAGTGGGTGTGTGTGTGTTTGGGTGTTTTTGGGTGCGTTTGCGACCAGTGTGTGTAGGATGGAATGCGTACTGCTGAGAAGGCACTCAGGGGAAAGTTTGCGAGGTCATCTCAATTTGCCAGGGGTGATCCATGGGTTAATCCATCACCCATTAGGTCTCACAAGACAGACAGGAGGTGGAGGAGAGGAGCCCATACCTCTCTCATCTCATCCCCCACAAACACACACACACGTACACACATTATTAAGAAAGAGAGGGAGAGGAAGTCAAGAGAGAGAAAGAGAAAAAGAGAGAAACGGAGAGAGAACCAGTCGGTGAGAATAAGCTCCACATCCCTGTGAGCCTGACACTCCCCTGCCCCATTAACCCCTTCCCTCTCTTTGTTTCCTTCGGGACAATGGAGGTGATAAAATAGGCTTGGTTTCCAGCCGGGAAGAGAAGGGTAGAACAGTGAACCCCTGCTTACTCAGCCCTGATGGTCCATTATAGAGATAGCTGCTGGGCTCTTGACTCAGCCCTGATGGTATATTATAGAGATAGCTGCTGGGCTCTTGACTCAGCCCTGATGGTCCATTATAGAGATAGCTGCTGGGCTCTTGACTCAGCCCTGATGGTCCATTATAGAGATAGCTGCTGGGCTCTTGACTCAGCCCTGATGGTCCATTATAGAGATAGCTGCTGGGCTCTTGACTCAGCCCTGATGGTCCATTATAGAGATAGCTGCTGGGCTCTTGCCTCAGCAAGTTACAGGTAAGAGCTTTAAATAGCCTCCTCTTCTCACATTGCCACTGCTGTCTGGGGGTCTGACAGAAATGTGTATATGAGAGAGACAGTGTGTGTGAGTATGTGTGTGTGCGTGTGTGTGTGTGTGTGTGTGTGTGTGTGTGTGTGTGTTTTTGTGCGCGCGTGCATGTGTGTGTGTGCAGCTGTGTGAGTCGTTCATATGAGCCCCCCATTCCCATCTGACAAGGCCATTAGGTTCCTGTATAGGTCCTTTCCTGCTTCTAACAACAAAGTTCTATCTAGCACTGGAACATGACAAAGCCAACAAATGGGCCCTAATTATGAGGGCGATAAGGAAATGGCGTCATTTCTGCTAATATTAGTTTTATGAGAGGATTCTGCGTCAGGGGCCCCGAGAGAGAAGGGTCTCCGGGTCTCCAGTGGAAATACATTTCTAATATGTTCCCTCCAGGAAGGTTGATTATTTTCTTAGAACCATGAACCACTGGACCTGAGATGAAAGATGAAAAAGTCCAAAATGATAGACAGAGACGGAGAGAGACAGTTGGGCCGGGATTCAAACCGACGCAGATTAACGGCCTACGCACTGCGATTGACTTGTAAAAGCAATTTCCCAGACGTTCGTGGAGATCCCGTAAGCGCTGCGGATGTCACATTTAAAAGTCAATGTGCACAGGTCTTTAATCTGTGTTTGTTTGAATCTTGGCCTTGGTCTCAATCATGGTCCTCCCCCTCCACATGAAATGTACAATCCAGAATCTCAATCATTCCCTCCTTCCGCTACATATCCAGTGGATATCCAGAGGTAGGCTACATCTAAAGCAGCAGGAACAGGAGGAATAACCTCCCTTCTTTCCGCCTCTAAGATCCTTGGGATTCGGGAATGTTTCCCTCTCTTTTTTCAGTTTTCCAAGGACTCCTCGTATTTTCTCCCGGAGGCTGCTAGGAGGACAGGGTGCTGGCCGGAGATGAAAGCCGGGGTAGGGATGAGGGATGATCCATAAGAGCCCGTGTTCCTGTCTCCCATCGTCTCTGAGGAGAGAGAGGGATGGAGAGAGGGATGGAGCTGGGCCGGTCGTATGGTACTCATGTGGTAGAGTACTGTGGTTGTGGGCATGTAGGAGCTGCAACATTAGCCATTCTGACCTTGACCGTGACCCTGACAGTATAGGGGCCTTAACTCCCTCCTGTCTTGCCCTGCCCTCTTGGGGTGTTGTGAGATATTGAGGTCTAGGGTATATGTGGTCATTGTTAGGTGCCAGAGAGAGATAGGGAGGGTGCTTGAGAAGGATTGTGACACCATCCCTTGATATCGGGGCCCTATGGCGTCCTGGGCTCCTCGTCGATGACCGTTTATTTATCTGGGGACGAAGCGAGACACGTTTCCACGAGATACAGTATCTGGTTTCCGCGAAGGGGATGTGTTGTCAAGACGACGGGTGGGAAATTGAAGTGAGCTCAGAGCCCCAATAACAAACAGTGACAGAAACAGATTGGAGTTGGATTAAGAAATAGAATAACAGTGGAGGTAAGTGTTTGGGTGCACCTCTGCACCGTGGCTATTTGACCTTAGTCGGAAATTAAACCTCTTTTTTTCTGGCCTGTTTAGATTGGTCACTCCTCCTGTACTACACTAGACAAATGTTGACAGGAGATGGATACTGGAACAGTGAAAGTGATGAAAGTTGGTTGATGGCACACGCACAATGATGACCAAGCAAAAAAACAACAGCATGCTTGATTTGTTTTGATTGACACGCATATCTAAAATGCATCTTCGTTTTTTTATACCAAATAGCCTAGATGGGTTAATGCAGGCCTAGTTTTTAGTGCTCAGTATATCAGCTGCAAAGTTTCGAGACAAAAAAAACTTTCCACCCCAGGATGTCAGAGAATTAATTCAAAGTCAGTTTCAATAGATTATGTTTAAGTGGTCCATTGACAATAATTATGGTTAATTTTCCTGGCCCACCGAACACAATCGGTTTCAATCCGCGAGTCCCCTGCCAGAGCAAACAAAACCATAAAATCTACAGAATCAATAGAACATTTAAGGTAATATTATTCTTGACACAAATGACACAACCACTTACATTTTGTTTGATGGCTCTGAACTAGCGCTCAGCAGCCAAGCAGGCCCGAGGAGTGGTAGCAGGGAGCCAATAGAAATCGTATAGGTAAAATCTGGGGCATATCATAGGCTATCTGACAGGAACAGGATGTTTTTGGAGTTCTGTTGTGTTTCCTGATACGGTTCATCTTTATCCTTTGAGAGATTCTATCCACTCTGTCACTTCCTTGTTCTGTTCTGGTCAAACAAGCACATTTCACTTCAGATAATTTCCTTCAGATACTCTGTGTAAAGAAAGGACAGAAACATACCCTTATGTTCAGCACATTCATTGGCTTTGAGCAGGTGCTAAACACCAAAGTTACCCTAAGAAGACCTAAGGGTTGAATCACACTTGGGATTGCAGTGTGCGTACTGCAGAGACTTCATTTGATGAACCATTACTCAGTCGCCATGCATCGCCATCCATCTTTCTACCAGATTCAATACAGTACTTTAACATTTTTTGGTTGGGGAAAAACATTTGATCACAATGTAGCCACTCTGTTGCCTCTGTAGCATCGTTCACCAGCTTCCTTCCCAAAGGTTGTCATCAGAGATGAACTTTTACCCCAGCCATGTCTTTCACCTGAATAAATCAGACTTTGAAATGAGACATTACAAATAATGATCCTCTGATCTGGGGGACTGAAATCCTCAAATCATCAACTGTTCTGACTTCTGACTCCTCAGCGTTTCCACTCAAACAATGCAGCAATTACTTCTTGGCCCATTTGCTTCTCTTTCCACAAAGTTGGACATTTTTGAAACCTTGGGCCTTTTTTGTGTGTGCTGAAGGCCACCTCAGGTTCCAAACGGTTCTGTTTCAGCAATTAGAGAACCATGCTGAGCTTGTAATCATTATTTAGTGGTAATGTAGAACTTCCTGCATTGTGACATTACCATTTGTGAATCTGGACAATTGTTGCGCAACGCTTCGAAACAAACTCTCAACATTTGTCAGCCCTTGTAAACTCTGCTCTGCAAACCCCAGTCCAGGTTCCCTAATTGGCCCACTCCTGATGAGTTAATTACAACTAGGTTTGGGGTTTCTGGGTTTCAGAATCTGAGGGGCTATTTACCCCCATCTCAACGCCCCCCTGTATCCTTCCTCCGCAAGTCAGAAGAGCCAGAATCGGTTACGGAGACATGAAGCTGTAATTTCGTTCAAAGTAAAGTTCAGGGGAAAAAACTCCAGGAACTACTGTTCCAATGCGGGTTTCCCAGAATTCCAGTGGGGCGAGGGGCAGGGGGTGGGTACTGCGCAAGGGGCATTATAACATGGCAGTGTTCTGTGGTGACTGCGGTTCTGGGAGCCGGGTCAGAAACAACATGTCAGCTCCATCAGTGTCAGAAACAATCTGTGTGGACAGAACCAGCTGGTGAGGTTACACTTTAACAAAGAATATAACCATCCATCGTTGTCATTGGATATGGATATCTGCTGGTTTCCATTTTTAGCATGATAATAAGCAACCTCCCGGAAATATGTCAAAGTCATTGGTCTTCTCTCTTTATCATTTGGCGTGCTTGTGCAATACTTGTAGAGTAACGAGGCATTGTGTCATGCCATTGTGTTTCTCCTCCAGCGTTGCAGTAAGTGACTTGTTCTTCTAAAGCTTGAGTCTTAGGCTACACAGGCCCTGAAAAGACCTCTTCCTGGTCCTAGAAAGCTAACAGATGTTTTTTGATCAGGCCCGTAAAAGACCTCTACCTGGTCCTATATATTTTTTTTTAAATCTGGGTTTTGGCAGATGTATTGATTGATGTACCATGATTTAAGAATCATCCAGCAGACATATTCATGAAATATGTACCGTAGACGTTGTAAAGAACCCAAAATATGCTACTGTAATATGGTCTGTGTATGCCCATTTGTGGAGGGGTCCCATTACAAAATCATTATGACCTCCCCTTCTCCCTCTCACTTAAACAGTGGAACAGCATCATCAATTCATCACTGTATTTGACTCAAGAACATTACCGTTCCGTATTAGTGTCCTGATGTGAGTTTCTCTGGCTAGCTGGCCTAGACCTGGCAGAGTGTCTCAGTGTGAGCTCATCTTCCACACTGTGCTCTCTCTCTCCGCTGCCGCGTCCAAGAACAACGCCTGAGCCGGGGCAGAAGCGCTGGCTTCACACCCCACTAGCCGCCCGAAGCATCCACGCTGAGGCTTTGAAGGCTTCAAACAGCGGTGGAGAAAGACGGGCCATGGCGAGAAGTGAATTCCTCCACACACAGTCATACTGTGCAGCAGAGACACACGCCCCCGAAGACACGCGCGCAACAACGTGTACACACACAATAAAACACAAACCGGAAAAAAATGTAAGACGTGGAATTCTGGAGAGAGTGGCGTCATTCTACAAAGGAGAGGAGGAGAGAGGGACGAGAGACAGGTGGGGAGAAAAATAACAATAAACGTGTCAGAGGGAAAGAGGAGGAGGGCCGCGGGCTACTAATTTACGATTTTGCCGCTTCCTGCTAGGTCCCACTTCTCACCACGAGAGACAGCACTAGACGTGCGGCAGGGAGTCAAATACGCTCCCCTCCTCCACCCTTCTGCCCCCTCTCATCCCTCATTTCAATGAGCGAAGAAGTCTGCATGCGTGTGAAGAAGTCTGCCCCGGAGGCCCAGGAGAACAGGCACAATGTTTAGTAGCTACAGGTTGGGTTTTTATCTTAAGGGTCTGAGCTGAGACAGTGCAAATGCCTCCCCGACGGCAGCGCTCTGACAGCCCAAGTCTCTCTCTATTTACACTGTGGCTGAGGCTGAGTCCAGATGCTCCGAGCACAGCTCCACACACACAGAACCTGTAACTCATAATCTGTGTGTGGGGATGTCTCTCTCTGTGTGTGTGTGTGTGTGTGTGTGTGTGTGTGTGTGTGTGTGTGTGTGTGTGTGTGTGTGTGTGTGTGTGTGTGTGTGTGTGTGTGTGTTCGAGAGAGATTAATCTTTTGACAAATGTCATGTAGGCCAGTTTACAGAGGGATGTTGATGTAATATCAGTATATTGTTGTTATGAAAGTAGTTGTTCCTAACTCAATTGTCCAGATGCATTGGAATCTACACTTTGTGTTAGTGCATTAGCGTGATTCAAATGACTGGAAAAACAGACATAGTTTAACGGCTGAATCAAGGGGTTGGGAACTTTGGCACAAGTCATTTCAATTCAATCGAATGTCCCCCTAAACACGTTTAGGTTCATTGAATACTTCCCAAGTTAGGTTACAATCGAGAGCCAGCCAACAATAAAGACCATAACGAAGCACCAAGCTGCAACTCTTCTGTTCACAGCCACCATCCAGGGCCATTGAGTTGGTTTAACCATGTCTTTTATTGCACCAAATCTACCCCCCGAGACTCTTTGCACTAATTGACTGATTGTTAAAAGAGCTAGAAAAGGCAAGTTAAATATCCCAGACCCGAATGCCCTGTGAAAGGAGAGGTAACTTAACACACACTCAGTGGGATATGGAAAGGACAAGGGTTTAGTTTGCAGGGAAGGAGAAAGCAGTCCGCCTGCAGAGCATAGCGTATAGCAGAGAATCTAGATTCTACACCCCTTCCCTCCTCCTTCCCTCCCTCTCTTTATCTGGCACATCTCTTCTTCTTCTCCACCACACCACCATCTCTCCTCTCCTCCCGTTTTGCCCAAACTGAAGTCATTTTCATGCCTTTCAATTGAAAAAAAAAAATTTGGTTGCGGTGGACTTGCCTTCCAATAAAGCAGCGTGAAGGCTTGTTAAGGCCAGAGCGGGGACGGCGGTACATCGGCGAGAGGTGACACATGCTAACGACATCTGCAGCAGGCAGGCAGCGAGGCAGGGAAGGAAAGCCCCCAGTTCTCCTCGGTCCCCCGAGAAGCGTCACGCCACATTTCTGCGGTGGTAGAAGAACCAGGGGAGTCGTGGTTGGGGGTAGCGCGAAAAGGTTAAAGTTCACGCACCTGGTGACAATGGCCCCTAGTGCTATAATCACTAATGAGGCTAGGAGAGAAGTGGAGCTGGTTTATTGAATAGAGTGGAGAGATTAGACTAGAGAGGGTTTTACCATATTACTTTACACTCAAAAAGGTTTCCAAAAGGGTTCTTCAGCTGTCCCCATAGGAGAACCCTTTTTGGTTTCAGGTAGAACTTTTTTTGGTTCCAGGTAGAACCCTTTTGGGTTCCATGTAGAAACCTCTGGGGAAAGGATTCTACATGGAACCCAATATGGTTCTACCTGGAATCAAAAAGGGCTTTTCAAAGGGTTCTCCTATGGAGACAGTGAAGTACCATTTTAGGTTCTAGATAGCACGTTCATTCATTCATTCAGTTATTCATCACATATTCACTTCTTCTTGGCTATGATCATAATGATATTACCGTGCATGCTCGTTCTAGGTCCCTGATCTCTAAAGAAGTCCCTTGTTGTCAATTAGTCGTACATTCAAGTAAGGATTTACGATATACGTGACACCACTCTGGGCCAGATAGCGAGAAATAAGGCAATTATTTGACATGCTGTGTGTTCTGATTTATGGATCTGAAAAATCCCAAGGAGGCCATTGATTAAACTGAACAGTACTATAGTTATACATGCATTATCTCAAGAGGTGACTTGTAGACTAAAGACTTTGGGGACATTATGTTGCTAACCTATTTGCATCACTTGTTAGTGATTTAGCATAACACTCCAAACCAGAGTGACTCACAACAAGTGCATTTTAGACAGGAAATGAACAACACCATAAAAACCAAACATAACCCAATTAGCCAACTAAAAAGACATTACTAGCTGTCTCTCATCCATGGTTCGTCTGCTGACTAGGAATTTTTTGCCCATAGTCCAATATGTGAAGAACCAGTCTTAGCGAACGCCAAACCCCTCTCCATCGTCTTTCAATATACAGTTGAAGTCGGAAGTTTACATACACCTTAGCCAAATGCATTTAAACTTAGTTTTTCATCATTCTTAGGTCAGTTAGGATCACCACTTTATTTTATGAATGTGAAATGTCAGAATAATAGTAGAGAGAATGATTTATTTCAGCTTCTATTTCTCGCATATTTTGTTTTGTTTTTGTTGCTCCTTTGCACCCCAGTATCTCTACTTGCACATTCATCTTCTGCACATCTATCACTCCAGTATTTATTTACGAAATTGTAATTATTTCGCCACTACGGCCTATTTATTGGCTTACCTCCCTAATCTTACCTCATTTGCACACGCGACATATAGTATTTCTATTGTGTTATTGACTGTACGTTTGTTTACTCCATGTGTAACTCTGTGGTGTTGTTTGTGTCACACTGCTTTGCTTTATCTTGGCCAGGTCGCAGTTGTAAATGAGAACTTATTCTCAACTGGTTTACCTGGTTAAATAAAGGTGAAAAAATTAATAATACAAATTTAGTGGGTCAGAAGTTTACATACACTCAATTAGTATTTGGTAGCATTGCCATTAAATTGTTTAACGGGTCAAACACTTCGCATAGCCTTCCACAAGTTTCCCACAATAAGTTGGGTGAATTTTGGCCCATTCCTCTTGACAGAGCTGGTGTAACTGAGTCAGGTTTGTAGGCCTCCTTGATCGCACACGCTTTTTCAGTTCTGCACACAAATTTTCTATGGGATTGAGGTCAGGGCTTTGTGATGGCCACTCCAATACCTTGACTTTGTTGTCCTTAAGCCATTTTGCTACAACTTTGGAAGTATGCTTTGGGACATTGTCCATTTGGAAGACCCATTTGCAACCAAGCTTTAACTTCCTGACTGATGTCTTGAGATGTTGCTTCAATATATCCACATCATTTTCCTACTTCATGATGCCATCTATTTTGTGAAGTGCACCAGTCCCTCCTGCAGCAAAGCACCCCCACAACATGATGCTGCCACCCCTGTGCTTCACGGTTGGGATGGTGTTCTTTGGCTTGCAAGCTTCCCCCTTTTTCCTCCAAACATAACAATGGTCATTATGGCCAAACAGTTATTTTTTTGTTTCATCAGACCAGAGGACATTTCTCCAGAAAGTACAATCTTTGTCCTCATGTGGAGTTGCAAACCGTAGGTTGGCTTTTTTATGGCGGTTTTGGAGCAAGGGCTTCTTCCTTGCTGAGCGTCCTTTCAGGTTGTGTAGATATAGGACTCGTTTTACTGTGGATATAGATACTTTTGTACCTGTTTCCTCCAGCATCTTCACAGGGTCCTTTGCTGTTGTTCTGGGATTGATTAGCACTTTTCGCACCAAAGTACGTTCACCTCTAGGAGACAGAACGCATCTCCTTCCTGAGCGGTATGACGGCTGCGTGGTCCCACAGTGTTTATACTTGCTTACTATTGTTTGTACAGATGAATGTGGTACCTTCAGGCGTTTGGAAATTGCTCCCAAGGATGAACCAGACTTTTGGAGGTCTACAATTTTTTTCCTGAGGTCTTGGCTGATTTCTTTTGATTTTCCCATGATGTCAAGCAAAGAGGCACTGAGTTCGAAGGTAGGCCTTGAAATACAGTACATTCACAGGTACACTTCCAATTGACTCAAATGATGTCAATTAGCCTATCAGAAGCTTCTAAAGCCATGACATTTTTCTGGAATTTTCCAAGCTGTTTAAAAGCACAGTTAACTTAGTGTATGTAAACATCTGACGCACTGGAATTGTGATACAGTGAATAGGGAAATACTCTGTCTGTAAACAATTGTTGGAAAAATTCCTTGCGTCATGCACAAAGTAGATGTCCTAACCAACTTGCCAAAACTATAGTTTGTTAACAAGAAATTTGTGGAGTGGTTGAAAAACGAGTCTTAATGACTCCAACCTAAGTGTATGTAAACTTCCGACTTCAACTGTATGAACAAAAAACAAGAGGACCCACCCCCCAAAAAAATAATTGGTGTGAAACTATGCCTTGTTCGGGCCGTGTTCATTACATAACGTGTCACAGAGATGGTGTTAGAGGGGATATCCCCACATGTCTGGCTCTTTCAGTCAGAATCAGAGGAGACAAGACAGGAAACGTACCCTACTTTTCCCTGCCTGAAGGGTCTTGCTAACACTAACCCCATTCATCTTCAAACACTGTTTATTTGATATTTTCCCTCCAAATCCAGCCAGTCATCTCTGTAACAGAAACTGCCTGTCACCTCTGTTTTGTGACTAATATGACAGATTAATATCTTCATTAGGAGACGCAGGCGTTGTGAGTGTGTGTGTGTGTGTGTGTGTGTGTGTGTGTGTGTGTGTGTGTGTGTGTGTGTGTGTGTGTGTGTGTGTGTGTGTGTGTAGGCCCATCTTAATTGCAGACTGCTGGATTAGTGTAAACCACAGTTATGATAAGTGTTGGTTTAGTTAGCATAGCGCCGTACGCCGCCGTCTCAGTGTCTTAGTTGACAACTTGGCCTTCTCAGCCAGGCCCTCAGGCAAGGGGAAAAGAGCCTGCCAAAATGTGTGAGTTCAGAAAATCCCTTTGAATCGCTCTCATAGAAACCAAAGCAACCCAGCCCAAATAGACCGCAGGTGATATTTGACAGGAGAAGGGAGATGGGAGGGAGCCGTTGTTTACAGAGATCCGTCTCGCCTCTTTCCGATCTACGTCGGCTCTGTGCAGTCCAAGAGCTGTTTGTGGTTGTCCAGTGCTGGGCTAGGTGGAGAAGACACACTGTTAAGTAATACGGCTGGTTGTCCAACTGTGGAAAACAGAGTGGAACAGTATTATCATTGGTTTTGAAGGTCATGTTGACGCCAGGGTTGCACCGGGGTTTCGCGGAGGGTTGAGCAATTGTTTTACACAGTTTGGTTTCCAACTTCCCGTCGATGTGATGAGGTCTTGGTTAAGTTTGATCAGGATCAGATAGAGGGCAGAATTTATCCAAAGATTTACCACAGTACCCATAGTTCACCTTGAGGTTATCAGATAAACTTTGGTCTGGCAAAAGGAAGCACGAATCTCAGCACAGTGATTCTCTGTCTGGAATTGACTGTGAAAAAGGGAAAACTGCTGCAATGCTCCAACAGTTAAATAAAATCCATTTCTAGTCCCCAATGCTCCCCTCTCTTACCGTTCAATAAAATAAAACCCAACCGCTTCATAAGTGAAAGCAGAGATTTTGGTTTACCCTCACTGAAAGCTATAAATCCAGACATTCTCAATCTGTATTGTGTTCAACACACTTCCCTGTGCCATTGACCAATCAGAGACCAATCAGATTCATTTATTTGTGGAGCTCTCGGCTACAGTAACCGACCGCTAGCCTGGTTACTTGTGGAGTTTTCGGCTACAATATCCTGGTTTACTCATGGTGAATACAGCGGTCAGTCTGGTTAAACCAGGCTTTGCGGATCCCACCGCTGACACCAGTGGGAGAGTTGTCGGAGGGCGATAGTGACAGTGTCAGTGGATGCTCCAGCACTGTGTCCTCATGCTGTCTACCAATCAAATTCACCCATGGGAGTTCTTAGCTACAGGAACCTAATCGGATCCCACCCTTGACACAGTTGTTGGAGTTGACTGACAGTGCAAGTGGATGGATGCTCCTCCAGTCCAGCACTGCGTCCCCAATGGGTATCAGTCCCTCACGCTATTAAGACGGCTGGGTCTTTGTGGGTATTGTTTGGTGGGGGTCTATGGGAGGCCTGACAGCCCCTATTGTATTCTTTATTCACCCCTAAAGGGCTTTCACTGCCACGGCCTGAATGGGGCCTGTCCACGTCAGATTGCCCCCATGACATTTTCATGGCTTAGTTCACACACAGCGCACCGTCAGGATCAACAGCCTCGAGCCTTTAGCGTTCTCTGTGTGTATGTCGTTGTTTTACTGAAGAAGTGGAGGGAGGATATTTTCCAGGCAACGGCGGCTTTATTTAGCAATTACTCATCCAAACACACACGATTGAGAATAGATACAGAAACACTAACACTCACAGATGCTTAGATACTGTACACACACACACACACACACACACACACACACACACACACACACACACACACACACACACACACACACACACACAAGATAGCTATCCACACACAACCAGACAATAGAAGCCTTGCTTACTCAGCAAATTGATGCACCTCCGATCAGAGGCCGGCCCCTTTATAAACTAGCCCTATTATAGGCTCCCAGCGTGGGGTGGAAGTGCCAGAGTGGCCACGGGGGCCTGGAGGGTGTGTAGGGGCCCGGTCCACACCAGGACTCCCTAACGAGAGGGCAGGCCGGATATTAAATGGGCGCTAATGCGGGGAAGTAGGAGGCCATTACGGCTCCTTTGTTGTTGGCCCCTCAGTGTGGCGAGAGCAACAGGCCTGATTAGTCCCCATGGAGGCCTCCTTATCTGGCCTGCTTAGGATGAGTGATTGCTGCTACTGTAGGTTGCTGATGACGAAATGGTGGTGGAAGTGTGACCCAGTGTCCCAAGGAACATATAGGGACTGATAAGAGTCGTAAAGGGTGGAGAGGACACATATGGGAAACGTTGTTTACATCCTGGAGCATACAGTTCACCAGTGGGATAACGTTACCCCTGAACACTGACTGAAGGAAGATCGGGGTTTTTCTTCTTTAATGTTTGCCCCAAAGTTACAATTTGATGATATTAGATCTGTAACTTCTACCCAGAGCTATTTCGGCTGTACTCTACAGTCACCATGGGCCCTCAGTCTTCAGAAAGAACATTGTTTGAACTAAGCCCATGTGCAGTACAACTGTCAAATAGGACCCATAGGCAACCCACTAGACTATGAATTCCACCTGGTTGAAACAGAGGGAATGTTGAGATTGAGAATCCTGCTCTGCAGCTAATGTTTATTCTCCTCCAGTCCCAAATCCCCTCTGCTTAGCATTAACCTTAGAACCCCGGCTTCATTAGGATTCCCCCTGCAGCAGAGCACCCTGCTTTCTCACAGCTCTTAATTGTGGCAGAATATGTTTTATTAGCCAACTGACCGAACAGAACAGAAACACAGGAGCTCAGGCTATTCCCGTCTGTCTGCGAGGGGAATTGACTAATATGAAGGATGAAAATTGACGATACGAGAATGCAAATGTGTAAGAAACATCCAAAGCCAGCGGCTGCGGAGTTCAATTCTGAAATTAGACACAAACCCATAACAGCTTGACTGATATAAAAAAGGTAACACAGTTGGGGAAAGCCTGTTTGGTTCGTAAAAAATCCTGTCCATTTGAAATCAGTTAAATTCAGATATCAGTCACACGTTCCTATATAGTGCAACGCCCTATGGGCCTTGGTATAAAAAAAAGTAGTGCATTAAATAAGAAAAAGGGGGCCATTTGGACACAACCCACATCTCTTTAATTAAGTGGAGCCTGAGATTTAACAAGCAGCAGACTGATAAAAATCATATTTTATGTGCCAGAGACGAGTCATTAAAATGTGTGCATGTGAAACATGCCATTCCTGTGACAGAGCTCTGAGATCCAGAGTTGGTCATTAGAGATTGAGAGAGAATGAGAGAGAGAGAAGGGGTAGAGAGAGAGAGAGAGAGAGAGAGAGAGAGAAGGGCTAGAGAGAGAGAGAGAGAGAGAGAGAGAAAGAGAGAGAGAGAGAGAGGGGGGGGGGTGAGAGAGAGGGGGGGTGGGAGAGAGAGAGAGAAAGAGAGAGAGAGAGAGGAGAGCGAATGTGTGAGAGAGGGAGAAGGAGAGAGAGAGAGAGAGAGAGAGAGAGAGAGAAGGGGTAGAGAGAGAGAGAGAGAAAGAGAGAGAGAGAGGGGGGGGGGGGGGGTGAGAGAGAGGGGGGTGGGAGAGAGAGAGAGAAAGAGAGAGAGAGAGAGGAGAGCGAATGTGTGAGAGAGGGAGAAGGAGAGAGAGAGAGAGAGAGAGAGAGAGAGAGAAGGGGTAGAGAGAGAGAGAGAGAAAGAGAGAGAGAGAGAGGGGGGGGGTGTGAGAGAGAGAGAGAGAGAGAGAGAGAGAGAGAGAGAGAGAGAGGGGGGGGGGTGAGAGCCCTCTGGGAGCAGAAGTGCTCCTGCTAATTGTCAGTGATAAAGGAATTAAATTAGCCTGATAGAATCTCAGCAGGCAGTAAGGACCCCTCCCCCCTTTCCCTCCATCCTCTTCATCCCAGGAAAGCTTCAGGGAGGTCCTGCGCTGCCTCTCTGGCAGAGTGACCCCTCCACACACACAAACTGACCCTCTCTTCCTCACACCTCCAGGAATCAGGTCCATGTCTCTCCTTTTCCTCCTCCGCTTCCTCGTCCTCTTTTCTGCTTCTGGTTTAACATTGTGGGCTTAAGTAGTTTCATTGGGGTTGATATAAAGTTTGGAAGTCAGACAGATCTACAACTCTAGACAGATCTACAACTTTAGACAGATATAGAACTCTAGAAAGATCTACAACTCTAGACAGATCTACAACTTTAGACAGATATAGAACTCTAGAAAGATCTACAACTCTAGACAGATCTACAACTTTAGACAGATATAGAACTCTAGAAAGATCTACAACTCTAGACAGATCTACAACTTTAGACAGATATAGAACTCTAGAAAGATCTACAACTCTAGACAGATCTGCAACTCTAGATAGATCTACAACTCTAGACAGATCTGCAACTCTAGACAGATCTACAACTCTAGATAGATCTACAACTTTAGACAGATATAGAACTCTAGAAAGATCTACAACTCTAGACAGATCTACAACTTTAGACAGATATAGAACTCTAGAAAGATCTACAACTCTAGACAGATCTACAACTTTAGACAGATATAGAACTCTAGAAAGATCTACAACTCTAGACAGATCTACAACTCTAGACAGATCTACAACTCTAGACAGATCTGCAACTCTAGACAGATCTACAACTCTAGACAGATCTACAACTTTAGACAGATATAGAACTCTAGAAAGATCTACAACTCTAGACAGATCTACAACTTTAGACAGATATAGAACTCTAGAAAGATCTACAACTCTAGACAGATCTGCAACTCTAGATAGATCTACAACTCTAGACAGATCTGCAACTCTAGACAGATCTACAACTCTAGATAGATCTACAACTCTAGAAAGATCTACAACTCTAGACAGATATAGAACTCTAGAAAGATCTACAACTTTAGACAGATATAGAACTCTAGAAAGATCTACAACTCTAGACAGATCTGCAACTCTAGATAGATCTACAACTCTAGACAGATCTACAACTTTAGACAGATATAGAACTCTAGAAAGATCTACAACTCTAGACAGATCTACAACTTTAGACAGATATAGAACTCTAGAAAGATCTACAACTCTAGACAGATATAGAACTCTAGAAAGATCTACAACTCTAGACAGATCTGCAACTCTAGACAGATCTACAACTCTAGATAGATCTACAACTCTAGAAAGATCTACAACTCTAGACAGATCTACAACTCTAGATAGATCTACAACTCTAGACAGATCTACAACTCTAGACAGATCTACAACTCTAGACAGATATAGAACTCTGGACAGATCTACAACTCTAGACAGATCTACAACTCTAGACAGATCTACAACTCTAGACAGATCTACAACTCTAGAATACACTTGGAGGATGGACCTGAAACAGGTCTGAAGGGGAAACTGTTACAAACTTGCCAAGACGATCTTGTGCTGATGATTGCCAATTAAAGGAACAACAGGTACACCTTTTCATGACATTTTTACTACATGGTTTCATGGTAACGGATGTTACATTTCATGAAAATATGGAATCACATTGTGGGGGGGATGTGATTTCACATTATGGGGATGTGATTTCGCATTATGGGGATGTGATTTCGCATTATGGGGATAAATTTCACATTATGGGGATGTGATTTCGCATTATGGGGATGTGATTTCACATTGTGGGGATATGATTTCACATTATGGGGATGTGATTTCACATTGTGGGGATATGATTTCACATTATGGGGATGTGATTTCACATTGTGGCGATATGATTTCACATTATGGGGATATGATTTCACATTGTGGGGATGTGATTTCACATTGTGGGGATATGATTCACATTATGGGGATGTGATTTCACATTATGGGGATGTGATTTCACATTATGGGGATATGATTTCACATTATGGGGATGTGATTTCACATTGTGGGGATATGATTTCACATTATGGGGATATGATTTCACATTGTGGGGATGTGATTTCACATTGTGACGATATGATTTCACATTGTGGGGATATGATTTTACATTATGGGGATATGATTTAACATTATGGGGATATGATTTCACATTGTGGGGATGTGATTTCACATTGTGGCGATATGATTTCACTTTGTGGGGATATGATTTCACATTATGGGGTTATGATTTAACATTGTGGTTTATGATTTCACATTGTGGGGATATGATTTCACATTGTGGGGATATGATTTCACATTGTGGGGATATGATTTCACATTGTGTCACACATGCAAGAATGGAGCAACTTATGCAAAGCTCATTTGTTTGTTTTGACTGAGCCTCCACTGTAACCTCTGTAGAGAGAGTGACCATGGAGTCGACAGGGTCCTGTTTGACAATATAGACAGTTGCCTTCAATTAAATACGGAGCGTTTACTTTAGTTTAGCGTTTTTCTTACACATCGATACAGATACAGGTGTTTGTCTGAACGGGAATTACATAAATCCTTCTCTTCCGGCCATGAATTCAGACAAACGAAGGCCGCCGCTATGTTAAATGTGTGTTACATTAGCAGCATATCACTGACTCCATTCCCTTCATTCCCCACCTGGAAACTGATCTGAAATCAGTTTGTTATTGTGGGGCCTTGTCCACTCTGGTTAAGATGATCAAAGAACCGTCATCTTAATACATTCCTTCCTGGTACGCTTTCTCTCTCTCTAATCTTTTATTTGTTTGTGTCACGCCAAGGTGATACTGTAGTTTCACATCAGACCTTTTTTCTTTTTCCAATTAAAAAAGTTTAGATTTCCGTCAAACCATCAAAGCAATCCTGGAACATTCCGGTAACTTGTAAAATGAATCATCACCGTCTCCGTGGCTCCAACCCAAGTTGTTGTGTTCTTTTCCCTTCCCGTCCAAAATAACAGCTGGCTTTGTGCAAAATATTACAAATGTTTGCCGCACGCCGGATGATATTGAAACCGTCTGGACAGGAGAGGAGAACAAAAGGAAGAAGGCATAGGAGAATGGCTGGAGCTTTATTTAAGGAGAAAGACATGAATTGAATGAACGACTTAAAAGGAATGTGTCTCCCTAAAAGTTCCAGTAGTATATGTAAGAGGTAAACAGCTTTTATATCCGGCGGCACGGTTTGACACTTGACCCGGGATTTCATATTTATATTTTATGTTGACGCTGTTCACTAAGGGCCCGATTCCGACTTAGGAAATGTACGCCTTTCCCAGGCACATCTTTCCTACGCACGCCTTTCCTACGCACGCCTTTCCTACGCACGCCTTTCCTACGCACGCCTTTCCTACGCACGCCTTTCCTTCGCACGCCTTTCCTACGCACGCCTTTCCTTCGCACGCCTTTCCTTCGCACGCCTTTCCTTCGCACGCCTTTCCTTCACACACCTTTCCTTCGCACGCCTTTCCTTCACACGCCTTTCCTACGCACGCCTTTCCTTCACACACCTTTCCTTCACACACCTTTCCTTCACACACCTTTCCTTCACATGCCTTTCCTTCGCACGCCTTTCCTACGCACGCCTTTCCTTCGCACGCCTTTCCTACGCACGCCTTTCCTACGCCACGGGCAAAATTGTGGTGTCAGATGTCTTTTACGTTTTGAAACGCATTTCCTGCAATTCTACAGAGTTTGACATGACTTATTATGTCTCTCTTGAGGGACATTTTGAGGGGTATATGGAGGGGTATTTTGAAAACACAGTATAAGCGGATGGATTAAGTAGAGCTGGCCAATCAGCGGTCTACTCGCATTTTTTTATGACCGATATACGCCCACACCATTTTGTCGTTGGGGTACGCACAGACCATTCCAACACAGAAAATATGCTTTTGAACATACCAAATTATATTTTTTTGGAAGGAAAACGATTGAACTTATATTGTAATTAATTACAGGTAATATTTCATTGGATTCTGAAAACACTGGACAGTTACTTTAAGCACCAGGTCATTTAATGCACCAGATCCAGGTTAAGCACCAGGTCATTTAATGCACCAGGTCCAGGTCATTTAATGCACCAGGTCCAGGTCAAGCACCAGGTCATTTAATGCACCAGGTCCAGGTCAAGCACCAGGTCATTTAATGCATAAAAAAAAAAATATGAATATATTTTTCAGCAGTAACTGATAGATTTAAAAATACTCTGATCTTGTAGATTATTTGGAAACATTTTAGGGTTGGGAAAGCATGTATAAATCATGAAAGAAAATGGTTTGGAGAGCCTTTACGCAGCAAATATATTGATGAATCAAAAATACTGTGGTTTGATTCATCGTGAAAGTTGTCATATTCAAGTTAAATCCGTGAAATATAGGAAGGTTGAAATTTTATTTCAATAAGGGTTCAACAATAGTCCTATAAATCAACCCTAATCCTCCCTAATCATGGAACTGTAATGACAATGGTCCTGTCGTCGTGAACCGTGTGCCAGGCTCCAGCTTTATCCTGCTATGTGTGGTCAGAGTTCCATAATGATTCAAATAAATGTCCCCCCAAAAATTGTCTAAAACTATTGCTATGTGTATTTTCAATCCCCATTCCCCAAACTGATTACTCATTTACTTAGCTCGTATCAATTTATAATTTATAGTGCACGGAGAATGTTGTTATTTCTATCGGGGAAAAAGAAAGTAGATGCTTTTTCCACTTGGAACCTGCATAGCTGATGTCTTGGCGCTGTCAGAGTTGGAACTACAGTTGAAGTCGGAAGTTTAAATACACCTTAGCCAAATACATTTAAACTCGGTTTTTCACAATTCCTGACATTTAATCCGAGTAAAAATTCCCTGTCTTAGGTCAGTTAGAATCACCACTTTATTTTAAGAATGTAAAATGTCAGAATAATACCAGAGAGAATGATTTATTTCAGCTTTTATTTCTTTCATCACATTCCCAGTGGGTCAGAAGTTTACTTAATACAATGAGTATTTGGAAGCATTGCCTTTAAATTGTTTAACTTAAGTCAAACATTTCAGGTAGCCTTCCACAAGCTTCCCACAATAAGTTGGGTGAATTCTGGCCTATTCCTCCTGACAGAGCTGGTGTAACTGAGTCAGGTTTGTAGGCCTCCTTGCTTGCACACGCTTTTTCAGTTCTGCCCACACATTTTCTATAGGATTGAGGTCAGGGCTTTGTGACGGCCACTCCAATACCTTGACTTTGTTGTCCTTAAGCCATTTTGACACAACTTTGAAAGTATGCTTGGGGTCATTGTCCATTTGGAAGACCCATTTGCGACCAAGCTTTAACTTCCTGACTGATGTCTTGAGATGTTGCTTCAATATATCCACATAATTTTCCTCCCTCATGATGCCATCTATTTTGTGAAATGCACCAGTCCCTCCTGCAGCAAAGCACCCACACACCAGGATGCTGCCACCCCCGTGCTTCAAGCCTCCCCCTTTTTCCTCCAAACATAATGATGGTCATTATGACCAAACAGTTCTATTTTTGTTTCATCAGAGCAGAGGAAAATTCTCTAAAAAGTACGATCTTTGTCCCCATGTGGAGTTGCAAACCGTAGTCTGACTTTTTTATGGCGGTTTTGGAGCAGTGGCTTCTTCCTTGCTGAGCGGCCTTTCAGGTTATGTCGATGTAGGACTAATTTTACTGTGGATATAGATACTTTTGTACCTGTTTCCTCCAGCATCTTCACAAGGTCCTTTGCTGTTGTTCTGTTATTCTGCACAAAAGTACGTTCATCTCTAGGAGACAGAACGCATCTCATTCCTGAGCGGTATGACGGCTGCGTGGTCCCACGGTGTTTATACTTACGTACTATCGTTTGTACAGATGAACGTGGTACCTTCAGGCATTTGGAAATTGCTCCCAAGGATGAACCAGACTTGTGGAGGACTTGTGGAGGGATTTCTTTTGATTTTCCCATGATGAGGAAAAATGACTTGTGTCATGCACAAAGTAGATGTCCTTGACTTGCCAAAACTTTAGTTTGTAAATAAGAAATTTGTGGAGTGGTTGTAAACTTCTGACTTCAACTGTACATTGGAGCTGTCAAATCGGTGAGAAGCTGCTCTTGATCACTGTCAGGAAGCCACAAAACCGATACGAATGAATGAATATCACATTTAAATTCATTTAATGAAATAATGAGGATTTCTGTCAACCTAATTGAGGTGTAGATTACATCTCACATTCCAGTGTTTCGAACTTGTAAACAAGGCTGCATGGGATTTCTCCTAATGCGACTCCGCGCAGCCAATGGCAATGTCCGCTTTAGGTATAATGCCAGGAGTCGCTTGTGGATTTGACAGCTCTAATGCAGTTCCACCTCCAACACCGCCAAAACAACCGCTATGCGGATGTTGGCCAAAGTGGATATGATTGAATAGAGCACTTTTGTTGGATTCAATAAAGCTCCCTCATTGGATCGAAAGTAAACATAGAATGTCAGCTATTACATGTTGTTGTTGTTTTGGTTCATTGATTGGCAGTTATTAAACCTCACCAGAGTGCTCTTTCATCTGTACATTATGCACCATTTGTAGTTGTCAGGCCCGCTTGTTCACATTGACTTAATGCTATAATTTGATCCAAAGGAAACGTCTCAAAACATACATTGTTAGGCCTATAAGTATTGACGTCACCCATTAAACTCTCTGAATACATTTGATTTATTTGGGAATTCCCAGCTCTGGAATGTGACCTAATGCCCAGCTTTTACCATGGCAGTGTCTGAATCAACAAATAAACCAGACAAAAGAACAATATTGTTCCAATGTAAAAGGAAAAATAACACACAACTAATACATCACTGTGGTAACATGAAGCAATTGATGTAATTGTTGTCATGAGGTTTAATGCGTCAGATTTATTAGTTGATATCTGAGTGAGTATGATACATACGACATAGCTACAGTGCCAGCGTAAATATTCTCTCTCTCTCTCTCTCTCTCCCTCTCTCTCTATCTCTCCCTTTCTCTCTCTCTCTCTCTCTCCCTCTCTCTCGCTCTCTCTCTCCCCCTCTCTCTCTCTCTCCCCCCCCCCCCCCTCTCTCTCTCTCTCTCTCTCCCCCTCCTCTCTCTCTCTCTCTCTCTCTCTCTCTCTCTCTCTCTCTCTCTCTCTCTCCCCCCCCTCTCTCTCTCTCTCTCTCTCTCTCTCTCCCCCCTCTCTCTCTCTCTCTCTCTCTCTCTCTCTCTCTCTCTCTCTCTCTCTCTCTCTCTCTCTCTCTCTCTCTCTCTCTCTCTCAGATCACTTGATGCTTTGTGTGTGTGTGTGTGTGTATTTGCGTGTGTGTGTGTCTTCGAGTGTCCCTGCTGTTATTATGGGCTTTGAGAAAGTGAGATGTTGTTTAGCAAAAAACAGTCATTTTGTTCGCGAGAAACTATTATTTCTTTATAAGAGAGAGTGGAATTCCAGGGCATGTGAATTATACACCTACTACAGCATCGGTGTGGTCCTCAGTCCTGATATATTCAATATTGTCCTGGCTACAAGAGCTGCGGGAAGTGGGCCTAGCTAACTGTCATAAACACCACGTTTTTTTTAATCATAGCCAAGGAAAGTGTCAACAGTGAGTGAATCTGGCTGTCTGCCAATAGCCTAAGAGGCTGCTGCCAGTTGCGGATGTGTGAATCAAAATGATTGTTTTGCGACTGGTGCACTTTAACTATAATGCAAGGCATTACGGCTGAAGTATGAAAAGAAAGATTTAAAATCACAGACGATATCATTATACCCCCTATGTAAGGATTTAAATTGTGCAAGGAATCTAAAGCAGTAGTGTGTGTGTGTGTGTGTGTGCGTGTGCTTTTTCGTGTGTGTGTATGTACATCAGTGTGTGTGCGCGTGTTGGTCTGGCACGGAGGAAGGTGTACCATAGCGTGCAGTCGTATGTGTCCGTTTATCCTATCAGACTTTTATACCCACTTGTAGAGTGGATTCAAGTGGATTAGATCTCTAGAATGAATTTAGTCTGAGGTGGGATCTCCTGGCTGTACGTCAATCATGTGATCCTCTTACTTTCGACTGTATGGAGCACAACTCCCTCTCAACTACTGCGGGTGCGTGTCTAATGTAATGTTTCCTTCGGTCTCCAGATATAGACCAGTCCTAAGCATGCTGTCTATAGGTTAGCGGGGTAGAGGGCATTGGACTGTTGACCCTAATAGTGCACTTCTTTGTGACCAGAGGGGCTCTGGTTAAAAGTCGTACGATGTCATTTTGAGACGCATTTGGTGCTCAGTGTTGCGTCATGCCTTCCATTCCTGAGATGTCTGTCATGTGCTGTAATACCGTTCTGATGCTGATGTAACAAGCAGAATTCATCAACCCCTACACACATGGACAACATAAACACACACACCTCCCCTTCTCCCCTTCGCTGCCGAAACCGCTCGAAAACCAAAACAATCGCCAAAGTAGAGACACACAATATTTTCTCATTTTGTCTTCAGGGGCTTTCTGGGTCTAATCTGATGACTTTCAGGGGCTTTCTGGGTCTAATCTGATGACTTTCAGGGGCTTTCTAGGTCTAATCTGATGACTTTCAGGGGCGCCCGTAGGATTAAAAGTAAACTGTGTGTGCAGGTGCTTCCCCACCTGTTTGTTTTAAACCAAGGGGCAGAATAGCAAGAGCCTCCTCCTCCCTACCCCTGCTCCCTACCCCTGCTCCCTACTCCTGCTCCCTACCCCTGCTCCCTACCCCTGCTCCTTACCCCTGCTCCCTACCCCTGCTCCCTACTCCTGCTCCCTACCCCTGCTCCCTACTCCTGCTCCCTACTCCTGCTCCCTACCCCTGCTCCCTACTCCTGCTCCCTACCCCTGCTCCCTACCCCTGCTCCCTACTCCTGCTCCCTACCCCTGCTCCCTACCCCTGCTCCTTACCCCTGCTCCCTACCCCTGCTCCCTACTCCTGCTCCCTACTCTTGCTCCCTACCCCTGCTCCCTACCCCTGCTCCCTACTCCTGCTCCCTACCCCTGCTCCCTACCCCTGCTCCCTACTCCTGCTCCCTACCCCTGCTCCCTACCCCTGCTCCATACCCCTGCTCCCTACCCCTGCTCCCTACTCCTGCTCCCTACTCCTGCTCCCTACCCCTGATCCCTACTCCTGCTCCCTACTCCTGCTCCCTACCCCTGCTCCCTACCCCTGCTCCGTACTCCTGCTCCCTACTCCTGCACCCTACTCCTGCTCCCTACTCCTGCTCCCTACCCCTGCTCCCTACTCCTGCTCCCTACCCCTGATCCCTACTCCTGCTCCCTACTCCTGCTCCCTACTCCTGCTCCCTACCCCTCGTCCCTACCCCTGCTCCCTACCCCTGCTCCCTACCCCTGTTCCCTACTCCTGCTCCCCTGCTCTGACACTCTGACTTTCAGGGGCGCCCGTAGGATTAAAAGTAAACTGTGTGTGCAGGTGCTTCCCCACCTGTTTGTTTTAAACCAAGGGGCAGAATAGCAAGAGCCTCCTCCTCCCTACCCCTGCTCCCTA
The DNA here is from genome assembly GCF_045791955.1 of Oncorhynchus clarkii lewisi. Classification (NCBI taxonomy): domain Eukaryota; kingdom Metazoa; phylum Chordata; class Actinopteri; order Salmoniformes; family Salmonidae; genus Oncorhynchus; species Oncorhynchus clarkii. Next base: position 16,098,727 of record NC_092163.1, read on the forward strand.
CCCCTGCTCCCTACTCCTGCTCCCTACCCCTGCTCCCTACCCCTGCTCCTTACCCCTGCTCCCTACCCCTGCTCCCTACTCCTGCTCCCTACCCCTGCTCCCTACTCCTGCTCCCTACTCCTGCTCCCTACCCCTGCTCCCTACTCCTGCTCCCTACCCCTGCTCCCTACCCCTGCTCCCTACTCCTGCTCCCTACCCCTGCTCCCTACCCCTGCTCCCTACCCCTGCTCCCTACCCCTGCTCCCTACTCCTGCTCCCTACTCTTGCTCCCTACCCCTGCTCCCTACTCCTGCTCCCTACCCCTGCTCCCTACTCCTGCTCCCTACCCCTGCTCCCTACCCCTGCTCCCTACTCCTGCTCCCTACCCCTGCTCCCTACCCCTGCTCCTTACCCCTGCTCCCTACCCCTGCTCCCTACTCCTGCTCCCTACTCCTGCTCCCTACCCCTGCTCCCTACTCCTGCTCCCTACTCCTGCTCCCTACCCCTGCTCCCTACCCCTGCTCCGTACTCCTGCTCCCTACTCCTGCTCCCTACTCCTGCTCCCTACTCCTGCTCCCTACCCCTGCTCCCTACTCCTGCTCCCTACTCCTGCTCCCTACCCCTGCTCCCTACTCCTGCTCCCTACTCCTGCTCCCTACCCCTCGTCCCTACCCCTGCTCCCTACCCCTGCTCCCTACCCCTGTTCCCTACTCCTGCTCCCCTGCTCTGACACTCTGGTGTTGGGTGTTGCTATTTCGTCTGGTTTAGGGGGATAGTGAAGGGTTGAGGCGGCAGGGAGACGGAATTCTTGGTGTTTGTGGAATATCGATGACAGGCCTCAGGTCAGTCTGTGACCCCTGAATGTTACAACGGATGGACGGGTGGTTGGGCGGACAGACTGACAGACAGTGAAATTATCATTTTTTGAAAACGTCTTGCAGAGTTGGTGGTCAGGCTCTAATTAAGGTTTTATATGGCTCCAATTAAGTTTGGACTTATATAAATGTATTCAGTAACAAAGTTATTTTTCTGAACAAATCCATCGCTATATTTAACTAGACCAACAGTTGTCGAGTGGAACTTATCACAACTTGAGCATGACTCCCAGGGTCGAACTTTCTTGTTAATTAGGAAAACAAGGAAGCAGGGCTGTGTGTTAGTGATAGCAATGGGGTCAGTCCAAGAGCCTGGGGACCGTTCAGAGCGAACATCTGCCAATTTTGCAACACACACACACACACAAACACACTCTCTTTAGATCCAACTCTCTCTGGTGGTCCAATGTGGGGTGTTTCTCAGGATGTGCGAGAAACAGTAACAAACGGATAGACCTAGGCCTCATTTTATATTCCCCATAAATACCACAGTATTTTTCTTTCTAATATTTTTTCTTAGGTGTTATAATTCAAATGACTTTAAAAAAAAACTTATTTGGGGAATTAAAGGTCCCTTTTACAGTAGGTGGTGTGCGTGTCATTATGAGGACTTAGCTTGATCCGGCTAACTCAATTATTTGTGCTTAAAGGGATCAGTTCACACATTTTACTACCTGTGGGTCATTAACTAGTGGTGGGTTGCCGCGGTAACCCAACCTGAAGGGTTGGAGTTGATAGCCCTGTGGGGTTTGAAAATTACCACACTTTTGCTTCCCGGTCAATTTTTTTACTTCCAGATTCAATCTTACATTAAATGTACAGTATGTTTCATTTATATGAAACAAAACAAGTAGAAATTACACTATAAATAATTGTGTCATGTCTCCTCGCTGCAGTACGTGCCAGTCATTCCCATGTGCGTTTTTGTGTGTGTGTGTGTGTGTGTTTGTGTGTGTTTTGTGGTGCATTGGAGTCTCATGGTCGTATAGGTGTGTGTGCTGAAAGGTCTGGCAGGGGCGAGGCGCCTGCGGCTTTTGTGCTGTCCATCCTGAATCCTGCCTGGCCCAACAAGCAGGTGTGACTAGCTTATTTTTGTTTGTGTGCGTCTGTGTTGAAAGTAGCGGAACACAATTGTTCTGTTTTCTCTCATTTGACGGGGGTCTCATCACAGGAATCCCACCGTAGAAGTGTGTGTTTAACAGCACCAACGGGGGTTGCTCTCCAGCCTCCTCTAGTTCCTCTGTGACTGTAGAGGTGTCTCAACTTCAGACGAGGCCTGTCAGGAAGAGCTGCTGCTGTGAAACCTCAGCACAGAGAATGTCCCAGGTCAATGCAGGTGTTAAAACAACATGGGCCTTGTCTTCAGAGCGCTGAAACATAGACAAAAAACACAAGTATAACAGGTGTTCAATGGCGAGCGGCTGTATCGCCATAGTTACCACCAAGACAAAGCAAGATGATTATTTGGTTGAACTCATGAAAGGGGGGGAACTCCACATGGATGAATGGATAAGGGTTGAATGAAGCCTGAATGACATCACAACATTGCAGGAAACGTGATTAGCCAATACCAGACAAGCAAGCGACACATCAGCTTTTATCTTCCATTGTTTTTAATTAAATCTAGCAGAAAAGAAAACTACCAGAATAATGTAATTGTAGCATTTATTTTTCAGTGCATTGAGAGCACGGTGCAATGCATTGCTGGAGCCACTCTAAACCCCCGGGAGGATTTAACTGAAGACAAGAAGTCTGACTCTGTACGGGCTATTGTGATGCAGGTCTATCCCTTTCTAAGGTCCTAAGAACCAGAAGTTCAGATAAAGTGTGTTTTGCTCTTTCCTATTGGTCGCAGCGATTTATCTTTTGGAACCAATTACTGTAGCTTGAAGCATATTACACCTTTGCATCCCAGTTGCATACTGCATAATAGCCAACAGGCACTGTAGCATATCTCTGTAGCATATCTCTGTGGCATATCACTGTAGCATATCTCTGTTCTAAAGATGGAGAGAATTAATGCATATTGCCCAGTTGTTGTAATCCCTGCCTCCACCATTAGACAGGGATTGAAGGAGTCTGGGTAGTGTAACTATAGAGTCTGGGTAGTGTAACTATAGAGTCTGGGTAGTGTAACTATAGAGTCTGGGTAGTGTAACTATAGAGTCTGAGTAGTGTAACTGTAGAGTCTGGGTAGTGTAACTATAGAGTCTGAGTAGTGTAACTATAGAGTCTGGGTAGTGTAACTATAGAGTCTGGGTAGTGTAACTATAGAGTCTGGGTAGTGTAACTATAGAGTCTGAGTAGTGTAACTATAGAGTCTGGGTAGTGTAACTATAGAGTCTGGGTAGTGTAACTATAGAGTCTGAGTAGTGTAACTATAGAGTCTGGGTAGTGTAACTATAGAGTCTGAGTAGTGTAACTATAGAGTCTGGGTAGTGTAACTATAGAGTCTGGGTAGTGTAACTATAGAGTCTGAGTAGTGTAACTATAGAGTCTGGGTAGTGTAACTATAGAGTCTGGGTAGTGTAACTATAGAGTCTGGGTAGTGTAACTATAGAGTCTGAGTAGTGTAACTATAGAGTCTGGGTAGTGTAACTATAGAGTCTGAGTAGTGTAACTATAGAGTCTGGGTAGTGTAACTATAGAGTCTGGGTAGTGTAACTATAGAGTCTGGGTAGTGTAACTATAGAGTCTGAGTAGTGTAACTATAGAGTCTGGGTAGTGTAACTATAGAGTCTGGGTAGTGTAACTATAGAGTCTGGGTAGTGTAACTATAGAGTCTGAGTAGTGTAACTATAGAGTCTGGGTAGTGTAACTATAGAGTCTGGGTAGTGTAACTATAGAGTCTGAGTAGTGATCCGGCAGCCTGAGCGAGCGGACGCACCGCACCGAGTGTCCATCTGCCGTTCATTCGCGGGTTCGTTCGGGTGCAGTGTTTTAGAGACCACCACTAAAACACACTGTGGGCGTGTGACTGCCGACGTGTTCGCGCAATTCTACATGTAGAATCGGATGTCAAATTACGGCTGCCACTCTGAACAGCGGTGCTAAGTACTCTCTGCCGGTAAACGCTACCGGTGTGTCCGTTCCTTAACTCTCTCTGCCAGTAATCCCTAAACCTCCGGGGCCTCCAGGCAGAGGGTTAAGGGAAGGATAGGTTTCCTATGCGATGCCCCCAAGGCAGATGGGTAGTTTTCCACCGTGATGCCTCTAAGGCAGTGAGGGGTGAGCCCAGGCAACACTAAATCAACAGTCCGAGATCAGGAGGGAAAACAAGCAAAGAGGACAGCCCTAATTAAGGACCCCTGGGGTCGGGTAGAGAGCTGGGAAACCAGACCCTACAGATAAGGGACTGAGCTGTGTGTGGACCCTCTGAGACTCCTTCTCTCCAGTCTCTAACATAACTTGTGTGAAGGAGCTAATTACAGTGTCTGGACTAAAACGCCACAAACCTTCAATGGATCGTTGTTTTAACTGGTGCAAGCTGAGTTGAGTTTATTTTTATTTTTACAGGGACAGTGCACATTAATCAACGTTTCAGTAAAAGTGCCGGTTTTAGCCAGCCGGCTAATTTTCAACCGCAGTCCCTGGGCAGGTTATTAAAAAAAATGACAATATAGACAATAGCAGCATAGAACAAGCAAGACATAGCAACATAGGACAAGCAAGACATAGCATACAGAGCAACATAGGACAAGCAAGACATAGCATACAGAGCAACATAGGACAAGCAAGACGTAGCATACAGACAGAGCAACATAAAACAAAAAGCAGCAAGACAAAATTCATAAAAGCAACAAAGTGTTTCCACACCTCACAAGCTACAGACAACAGACAACATGGAAAGCGGCAACACACAGCTAGGGACCATGTTCACAAATCTGATTGACCTTTAGCCATGTCTTCAAGCATTTTGTGAGCTGAGAAGCAACTATATTCCCTAGATTGTGATGGGCACATGGTAACAGGAAGTAGCCTACTTGAGTGTGTGTACAGTATGTGTGTTTCGGGAGTGAGTGGGCTGAAAAACATGGGCAGACATGTCAGGGTGGAGCCCTATCAGCATGTTCCCTCGCTCTCCCCTCCTGTAGCATTGTGATGCAGTATTTGGCACAGTACATTTTCGTGGAACCCGGATGGACTGGTAGATGTGTGTGTATGTGTGTGTGCGTATGTAGTCGGACGGGGGGTTTAATGAAGTTAAGCCAAACGACGAGTCATGAATAAACATCAGCTGGCTAATTAGACTCGGCCGTAGCAACTTTATTCATTAGTAAACCAGCAGCAAACACGACCGGGGATTTGGTGTGGAATGATAATACTGTACCGAAACCTTGTCTGCTAGGAGGAGAGAATAACCTTGAGAGAAAGAGAGAGGGGGGAGGGCAGAGTGAGAGAGAAAGGCAGAGGAAGCGAGAAAGAGAGAAAGAGAGCGAAAACGACTCAACTCAGCTCAATGCCTGACCTCATTAACAGGGAAGTTAAAACTCTCACAGTCAGGTGGCAGGGGGGCAGGTGTCAAGTAGGATTTGTATATCTGGTAAACAAACACGTACAGAATACTGTAATTCTTCACACCACTTTATCGGTTGTCAGGCACCAGACTGATGATTGGGGTGTGGGCGTCAAGAGGCGGTGTAGTTACACTGCAGTAATCTATAGCGTTTGTAATTCAGTTGAAGAATATCTTTTTTTCTTTTCCCTTTATTCTTCCCTTTATTCTCTTATCTTCTCTTCTGTTTATTCTATTCTCTCTCTCTCTCCCTCCCTCTGTGCAGTGTTTTCTTTTTTGGGGGGGGGGGCATTAAATGTGGATTTGGCATTGAATTCGTTATGCAAAGAAGTTGAAATGTGCCAATAAAAGGCTGTTTAAAAATGCAATATCTCCCTTCCTTTCTGTCTCTGCAGCCTGTAACTGTAACCTGCACGCCAGGCGATGCCGTTTCAGCATGGAGCTGTACAAGCTGTCTGGGAGGAAGAGCGGAGGAGTCTGTCTCAACTGTCGCCACAACACGGCCGGACGCCACTGTCACTACTGCAAGGAGGGTTACTATAGAGACCTGTCCAAAACCATCTCTCACAGGAAAGCCTGCAAAGGTACGAGGGGTCTGGTGAGGGCTACAGTCCTGCTCTGACTGTTACCTATGGGGCTCTCTTGTCGCTATAGTGACATGTAGCTCTATGATACACAACTGTTGTCCAATGTTACACTTCATGTCATAAATAGAGTACATTTAGAGAATCTCCTCATCTGAAAACAGCATATTGTGCATTTTTTTTAAAGGTATTTAATAACCCAGCTAGTCATGTTGCCTGGTGAATAACTAACTGCAAAGTCAGAGGAGAACCTAGAGATAACCACTACGTTAGAGATAACCACTACGTTAGAGATAACCACTACGTTATGTGGCTCGCTCATCTCCTATCTAAAAGTTAAGAGCAGAATCAGGGGAATTTGAAAAACACAGTGGTCCGTACATTCCTGGCCTGTCTTACCCCGGTCCAGCAGGAGTCTGTGATGAGGTAGGGGTTTGGGGGGTCTCCTCACCGACACAGAGTTATTTGGCTTCATTTGGGGCGAGGGATGAGGGGGGGGGGGGGGGATGACAGGGCAAGCAAAACAAACAGGAGAGGTGTGAAGTGATTCCCGGCGAGGCTCAGGTCAGATGAGTGAGAGGAATTCTGGGATGGGGGGGTGGGGGGGTGGCAAGAACACATTCCTACACAGGTGTGCTCACCAGGGGTCATCAGGCAGTGGGGGAGGGGGGGGGGGGGTGTAAAGGACGTCACAATTTCCTGAAATGTTTGGCCTTCACCTCAGGAGAGATGAGGGTAGAGAGAAAGAGAAAGAGAGAGAGAGAGAGAGAGAGAGAAAGAGGGAGAAGAAAGATTACGTTTTCAAACCTCCTATAGCTGAAGGGAAAGATAACAGGGAGCTAAAGCTCTGTTCAAACAAGGCCCGGTGACACTGTGAACGTGCCCCGCATACACACACACACACACACACACACACACACACACACACACACAAACACACTCTTTAGAGCGCTTCCTTACAAGGGCGTATAAAAGGGAAATATTAGCCTCTGGCTGACAGTTAGCTCCATGTTTTCCCACATTCTTCATGGAGGAGGTAAATAAACAAACTAATCAATCAGTTTGACAGAGAAGCTGTCTTGTCTGTCTGAGAAAAAGTGCATCTGTGCAGCTCAACCCATAGACACTATTCACAGGAGGAGGGATGCCTAAGTCAATGTATTTCAACTGTTATAACGTTGTTTTCTTCATTCATCCACACCTGACATCAACACTACAGTATGAATGTGGATTAAGTGTCTATTTCTTGTATTGTTTGGCCATTATTTGCTTGTGTCTATTTCAAGTCATAATTTTCACATAACTGGAAGACATGAATTTGCTATAAAGTCACATTTCTCAAACGAGAGAGATGGAGAGTAAACAGTCCGGTTTATCCAAACACCACATCCAACATGATTCATTCTTCTGCATGAAAAAAAACGTCCCAAGAACAAAAGTCATGGAACCTAACCCAAACACCCATCAATCCCATTCGTGCGGTGTTCCCAGCTGACATTAACACTTTGAAAGTTCGATTGGGGAATGCAAACAGACATCCAACACGGGAGGCTGTGTCTCATTAACCCCCATACTATATACCCCCCCCCCCCCATCTCTATCAGGCTGTCTAATTGTTGGAGATGTAATAACCTCTTATTGTTCTCCCATCCATCCATCCCGTTCTCACGTGGACAAGACTTGATTCCTTCAGCACCATAACTCACCCTCAGGGTGGATTACCCTGTGATACCTTAAAGTCTACTGATGCATTTTTATCACAGCGTTGACCGAAATGATCACATTTCATTGAATTAACATTTGAATTAAATGACATTTATTCATCAGTGATGTTTCTTAATACATGTATATTTATGCCGCAGTGCCCCCCCATATGTGTGCGAAGCTCCACTATCAAAAGACTACTGCTCGTCTTTTACCCCCGATTTTCAGAACCGTAGCAGATTTTAATAAGGACCAAAATGAATAATCCATCTTGCTCCCAGGTGAACCCTTTTACTCTGGCTTTTTATTAAATATGATTTGCTTTAATTGGAGAGCTAATGAAGACCTCTGGTTCTGCGTCAGAGGCAACATAGGATTTCTGAGGCAGTGTGTGTTGATGTGTGTGTGTGTGTGTGTGTGTGTGTGTGTGTGTGTGTGTGTGTGTGTGTGTGTGTGTGTGTGTGTGTGTGTGTGTGCGCCTGTGTGTGTGTGTGTGTGTGTGTGTGTGTACGTGCGTGCGTGCGTGTGTGTGTGTGTGTGTGTGTGTGTGTGTGTGTGTGTGTGTGTGCGTGCGTGTGTGTGTGTGTGTTTGTCAGAGGCCACGGAGGATTTCTCAGACGTAGCTGAATTAGGGTCAACAAAATAGCAGGAATTCGCTAATGGATTCACTGCAGCTTTGAGTAGTTAGTTAAGCCAAAGTTGAAATGCCACTCAAAACCCTCAATACGCACAATGAGTATTTGGGGTCTATAGCTACTGCAGAGCCTGGAGTAATCAACTTTATTTCTGTTGACATTTTGCAAGTAGTTCTAGTTTCCTATTTTTTTTTTTTAAACAGTCTTAGAATGTTAGGTTTTACTGTAAATGATTCAATTCAATATTATGTCCATTATTTAATGGCAGGAGACTTACTATACTCATGCCTTAAATATTATGTCATAACAACTTGTCAAAAAGCTGTGAAAAATGCATCAGTGTGGACCTCTAACCACCTAATTCTGAACTATATGTGTGCATCCGGCTACAACTATATGTGTGCATCCGGGACACTGAACGTCTCTTGACTCCTTTGATTGTACCAACTGCCAACACCGCCGGCATGGAAAACTGAGAACTCTCTCTGTGCCTCCTTCATCATCTCAATGTCTTCTTCTGCATGTTTTTCTTTCTCTCTCTCTTTCCAGGCTGGTCTTCAACCTTTTGACTCGTGCTCGTAACCGCTTGATTCTCTCCCTCTATGCCGCTGCTAACTTGATGGCCAAACGGTACACATCTCTCCTGTTACTTTATATGCGATGTTTTTAAACGGAGGTTGTGGAATATGATATGGGTCCAGTTTTTATTTCTAGAAGATTTTAGGAACGGAGTCTACATCTGTGTTAGATCTTGAATATGTTTTTTACATTTTTTTTTGGAATCAAGTGAGGGTTGAGTCAAGCTTCTTGCTTATGTTCTCGAGAAGGTTTACAAGCCTTAGGGCTCAGACACACCAATAGAATTTTCTGGCCGAGAGTAATTAACACCTCTGCACGTCATTTGCATACCGAGTGACAAATGAAATAGAGCGTGCAGAACGATCGGCAGACGAACGCTAGATCCACATTCGATGCGATGTGTGTGATTCGGCGCGATGTGTGCGAGCCTGACATAGTACGTAGAGGCGCATTCAGTGCCAAGACTGAGAGACTAAAAAACAGTTTCTATTAGCAGGCCATCAGACTGCTGAACAGCAATCACTAGCCGGCTGCCAGGTGAGGCACACTCACTCACACACACAAAAAACACACAAGCTATCGAACACACACACACACACACCTCATACTCACAAACACATGCACATACCCACACACACCCACACACATCCATGTCATTGAACCACTGGACACTTCCGTTTTGCACAGAGTATTTAAATACTTTATTCCTGACATTCTGATACTTCTACTACCACTGTTCATACACACCACATATGTATTTACTTATATACTGGATTCTTAAAAAAAAAAAAAAAAAAGTTTTTTTAATTTACCCCTTTTTTCTCCCCAATTTCATGGTATCCAATTGTTTTAGTAGCTACAACACGAAGGTTGAAAGTCATGCGTCCTCCGATACACAACCCAACCAAGCCGCACTGCTTCTTAACACAGCGCGCATCCAACCCGGAAGCCAGCCGCACCAATGTGTCGGAGGAAACACCGTGCACCTGGCGACCTTGGTTAGCGTGCACTGCGCCCGGCCCGCCACAAGAGTCGCTGGTGCGCGATGAGACAAGGATTTCCCTACCGGCCAAACCCTCCCTAACCCGGACGACGCTAGGCCAATTGTGCGTCGCCCCACGGTCGCGGCCGGTTACGACAGAGCCTGGGCGCGAACCCAGAGTCTCTGGTGGCACAGCTGGCGCTGCAGTACAGCGCCCTTAACCACTGCGCCACCCGGGAGGTCTATACTGGATTCTTGACATAGCTAACTTTAATATATCATTCTTGTACATATCATTCTTAGTATACAGTATATTGTGTACATTACAGCCTTACTCCAAAATGTATTAAACAAATAAAACATCCTCATCAATCTACACACAATATCCCATAATGACAAAAACAGAAATACCTTATTTACATACGTATTCAGACCCTGCTATGAGACTCGAAATTGAGCTCAGGTTCATCCAGTTGTTTTAAAAACTAGGCAAGTCAGTTAAGAACAAATTTTACAATGACGGCCTACACCTGCCAAACCCGGACGATGCTTGGTATATTGTGCGCCGCCCTATGGGACTCCCAATCACGGCCGATTGTGATACAGCCTGGATTCCAACCAAGGTGTCTGTAGTGACGCCTCTTGCACTGAGATGCAGTGCCTTAGACCGCTGTGCCACTCGGGAGTCTATTGATCATCCTTGAGATGGATTAGGGTCCATCAATGGTAAATTGAATTGATTGGACATTATTTGGAAAGGCACAGTTGACAATGCATGTCAGAGCAAAAACCAAGCCAAGAGGTCGAAGGAATTGTCCGTAGAGCTCCGAGAAAGGATTGTGTCGAGGCACAGATCTGGGGAAGGGTACCAACACATTTCTTCAGCATTGAAGGTCCCCAAGAACACAGTGGCCTCCATCATTCTTCAATGGAAGACGTTTGGAACCACCAAGACTCTTCCTAGAGCTGGCAGCACGGCCAAACTGAGTCCGACGGTCATTCTGACAGAGCACCAGAGTTCTCTGCAGCACTTCACCAATCAGGCCATTATGGTAGTGGACAGACGGAAGCTATTCCTCAGTGTGTCAAAAGCAGTGACACACACACACACCCGCCCGCCCGCCCGCACGCACGCCCACCCGCACGCACGCACACACACACACACACACACACACACACACACACACACACACACACACACACACACACACACACACACACACACACACACACACACACACACAGATCCACCAATCGCAGACACCGTTACTGTACTCCCATAGGCTGTGAGCTCAGTCTTAGAACAGCAGTACAGCATATCCCTGTGGTCTAAACCCTTGCATGCCACCATGTAAATAACATGTCATTACACTACTAGGAAATAATAACTCATCTCATATGCAAGAGAAACTTCCTATGTTCCTCTGTTGGTTTGTCCTAACTCCTTCAAACTCACTGATGCCTCACACCAAAACGAAAGCATAAACAGATTCCATCGTCATTTATAAAATATAAAATCCTCAGCTAAGCAGTTTTGTTCAGTTTCATTTCTGAAACTAGCCAGAGTTAAAGCCCTAATGTGATTATAAGCAAACATTGTCCGAGTTAGGCTGCGGTGTTCGATTACATCAAAACAGGAATGATTGGTAATTACGTTAAGGTGACAAATGATATGACGCATGATCCTGTCCGCTTGCCAGGTAAAACATTTGCACAGAACTATATTTGGAACTTTGCTGGCAATGAGTGAAGATATGAGGCTGTTACTCTGTCTCTCTCTCTCCCTCCCTCCCTCCCCATATTAACCACCTCTCCCTCCCTCCCTCCCCATATTAACCACCTCTCCCTCCCTCCCCATATTAACCACCTCTCCCTCCCTCCCCATATTAACCACCTCTCTCGCTCTCTCTCCATATTAACCACCTCTCTCTCGCTCTCTCTCCATATTAACCACCTCTCCCTCCCTCCCCATATTAACCACCTCTCTCTCGCTCTCTCTCCATATTAACCACCTCTCCCTCCCTCCCCATATTAACCACCTCTCTCTCGCTCTCTCTCCATATTAACCACCTCTCCCTCCCTCCCCATATTAACCACCTCTCTCTCTCTCTCTCTCCATATTAACCACCTCTCTCTCTCTCTCTCTCCATATTAACCACCTCTCTCTCGCTCTCTCTCCATATTAACCACCTCTCTCTCTCCATATTAACCACCTCTCTCTCGCTCTCTCTCCATATTAACCACCTCTCTCTCGCTCTCTCTCCATATTAACCACCTCTCTCTCGCTCTCTCTCCATATTAACCACCTCTCTCTCGCTCTCTCTCCATATTAACCACCTCTCTCTCGCTCTCTCTCCATATTAACCACCTCTCTCTCGCTCTCTCTCCATATTAACCACCTCTCTCTCGCTCTCTCTCCATATTAACCACCTCTCTCTCGCTCTCTCTCCATATTAACCACCTCTCTCTCGCTCTCTCTCCATATTAACCACCTCTCTCTCGCTCTCTCTCCATATTAACCACCTCTCTCTCGCTCTCTCTCCATATTAACCACCTCTCTCTCGCCCTCTCTCCATATTAACCACCTCTCTCTCGCTCTCTCTCCATATTAACCACCTCTCTCTCGCCCTCTCTCCATATTAACCACCTCTCTCTCGCTCTCTCTCCATATTAACCACCTCTCTCTCGCTCTCTCTCCATATTAACCACCTCTCTCTCGCCCTCTCTCCATATTAACCACCTCTCTCTCGCCCTCTCTCCATATTAACCACCTCTCTCTCGCTCTCTCTCCATATTAACCACCTCTCTCTCGCTCTCTCTCCATATTAACCACCTCTCTCTCGCCCTCTCTCCATATTAACCACCTCTCTCTCGCTCTCTCTCCATATTAACCACCTCTCTCTCGCTCTCTTTCCACATTAACCACCTCTCTCTCTCTCACAATATTACCCCCCCCGCTCTCTGTGTTAATGAAGTTAACACATATCAACTCCTATGAACCATCTTGTGCTTGGGGCTTAGCTTGTAAAACTATTTAAAGTCCAGCATATCATAACTCAAGATAATTCAATGAAAACTAAAACCGTGTAACTAATTTATGTTCGCTCCTCCAGTGACATAAATACACACCATGCAGCTACACTAAAGTGACAGCAATTAAGGCCCTCAGTTATTTATTGTCCAACGGGAACCGTTGCTGGGTAGCTCTTGGACAGAATAAGCCCCTTAGCAATACAAGAGGGTAGAAGAGTACAGAGTCTTGCTTTTATATGAGAAACTCGATCACTTCAAATGACTCCCATGTGAGACCATTGCGAAGGAAACTGAGAGCAACGGCCACTTTGGCCCAGAAAGAACAGTGCCCAGAGCCTAGATTTATGGCTTCACCCCTCATTGACTAGAGCGTAAACACAGAATGCATATCGATTGAGGGCCTGGGCCCTAAGTGAGGACTTATGAAAGGTGCATCTTGTTCGTTTCTCTAACACCTTTGTCGGTAGAGCTAAAGTAATATGACTATTTTGGCACAGTGTCCGGGCGTGGCCCAAGGCCCACCATGCTTACAGATTTATTGGATAGGGAACCTATTGTTGATACCACACAGGAGGTTGGGCCTAAGTCCCATGCAAGTATAGATCGTTAATTAACATGGTATGATAGCCAAGGTGGGCAACAGGGTAGAAGCTCTCTGGGTGGTCTGGTTACGAATCTAACAAACTCAGCACCGCAAATATTAGTTGAGCTGATAAAGAGTTTGATACGCTGCCATGGCACCCCTTTTAGGTGGTTTGTGGCCAAGTAATATTTAGATGCTGTGATAACGGTTATGAAACTAAATCATTGACACCAGCCTTGGATCTTTGGTTATGACGCTTTCAGAATCTGTCGATGAAAGGAGTGTCTGAAAGTTATTCTACTGAGAGAAATCCCAAGCTTAGTGCAGCGGGGCACCGTATTAGTGCCATTACTTTCAGCGTAATTCACACAGTAACATCAGCCAGTGTGTAATCACACCACGAGGAACAAGTTTTACAGACAGAACAAAAAAATGTGACAAAAGTTTCAGGTAGAATAACACGTAGAAGTGATTACGTTCTCCTCTCCATGTGTCTTGCACTGTGTTAGAGATTTAAAAAAAAAAAAGATTGGTTTTCATAACTTCGCTGGAAATGAAAAATAAAGTTGTCTTTTTGTTGCTGTTGTCAATTATAATGACTTACATGTATTGTGTTGCATGTAAAATGGCAACTATATAGGAATACTATTGTCTCTATGCCCGTAGGCTCTTGCCTTGGCCCGTAGGCTCTTGCCTTGGCCCGTAGGCTCTTGCCTTGGCCCGTAGGCTCTTGCCTTGGCCCGCAGGCTCTTGCCTTGGCCACAAATGTGACATCTCTAAGGATTCCAATGACTTTAATCAATAAAATACCAAAACGTATGAAAACCCAAAGTTAGATAGACATTCCCTGTATCAGATGAACATGTCATTGAAAAAAGGCCCGAGTCATGTAACATTATTTAATCTCTCCTCTCCACACATTTTTTTGCAGACCAGTAGAAACCTAATTATAATAGAACACAGACACTCGGGTTGGGCCTTATCCAACAGCCAACAAATGATTCTTATAGGCACCGAACACACAAACCCAAACTGAGGGGGAGCATTGCAGTTCAAACATCAAACGCTTTATGGTAAACGATTGGCAGAGTTAAAAAAAAAAATCTCACATTGAGCAATGATCGTCTCCTATGAAGAGCGAGCTCCTTTGAAATGCCTTCCATCACCCTCCCCGTTAACCAAGAACATTTTTCACTCTTTTATGTGCATCTCCCTCCTCAAAGTTTGTGTGTGTGTGCGTGTGTGTTACACTAGTAGGGAACTCAATCCTAACTCCATCTGAGCCTCTCCAAGGTCTTCATATAGAGGAACGAAACATTTATATACAGGACCAAGCCCATCAACCTTCAGAGCTCCTCAACCGGCTTAGTACTTTAACAATGGGTTATACAAAGCCTATGTTCCCCAGGCTCATATAAAAAAGGCCTATTCTCTCCCAGACTGCTCCTTTAACTCGCTCAACTTGAGGACCAAGAGAAGCACTTTCTCTCCCCACTTCAAGTGTCTGTCAAAGAGGTTGGAAGGAGCTAGGATTTCACTAGCCTAGCTAGCCCCTGTAACTAGCTCATCATGGGGGGCTCATTAGCCCTTTCTCTGCCCTCTACAAGTGTGTGTGAACGAGGACTGGAGGATGGAAGGAGTTAGCCTTTTTCGCTAGCTAGTGTCCCTATCTTGCCCAGCCATCTGGAGTAGCTGTGAGGAAGGATAGCAGGATAGCGTAGCTACTTAAGTGCTAAGTGGACACCCACTTGAAGCTTAAACTCTCCCCAGGTGGGTCCCCTGCAGGCTGTGGCAGTCAGAAAGGGCAGGAGGTCCCTGGGAGGACCTACTTTTACTATTTGCCCATACTGCAACACTGTATATAGCCATAATATGACGTTTGAAATGTCTCTCTTCCCTTGGAACGTTTGTGAGTGTAATGTTTACTGTTCATTTTATATTCTTTATTTCACTTTTGTTTATTATCTATTTCACTTGCTTTGGAAATGTAAACATGTGTTTCCCATGCCAATAAAGCCCTTTGAATTGAATTGAAATTGATAGAGAGAGCGAAAGAGTGAGAGAACGAGAGAGTCGGGGAATGAAAGAGACACCCAGAGAGAGAGAGAAAACGAGAGAACAAGCGAAAAAGAGCGGCCCACCTGCAGACCATGTGCGGAGCAACTTGATTTACTGGCAGGCTTAAGCTGTGGTTAGTGGGGCAGACGCTCTTAAAAACACGGTGCTAGCTCTCAGAAGCTCTGAAGAGGGCCGCACTTTGCCCTCCCTAACGCCCCCCCCCCCCCCCCCCCCCCCCTACCCCACTCCCCTCCGCCTTACTGACAGGCTCTTAAATTTACGTGCCTGAAGACGTGCCCGATTGGCCTCTACACTTGTTTATAGATTGTGTGTAAGCCTCCCCCCTTTTTTTCTCCCTCCGTTTTCTAGCCTCCAACACTCCCCTCCTCTCCCAGACAAAATGAGGCAATGAAACCTGGTGACAGATTGGCCTGATAAAGTGGTAATCGTTATACTCGCTTTAAAGCCCACCGACCTGATAACAGAGGGGAGAGGGCTACGGATTCCCCCTCCGCTGTCTGATTAAGATAAGCGAGTTTAGCAGCAACAGCTACTGACTCACATAATACAGACAAAGAGAGAGAGAGAGAGAGAGGAGGGAGGAAGCGGAGAGAGAGAGAGAGAGAGAGAGAGAGAGGAGGGGAAGAGAGAAAGAGGAGGGGAGGGGAAGAGAGAGAGAGGGGAGGGGAAGAGAGAGAGAGAGAAAGAGGAAGCAGAGAGAGAGAGAGAGAGGAGGGGAGGGGAAGAGAGAGAGAGGGGAGGGGAGGTGAGGGGAAGAGAGAGAGAGGGGAGGGGAAGAGAGAGAGAGAGAGAGAGAGAGAGGAAGCAGAGAGAGAGAGAGAGAGAGAGAGAGAGGAGGGGAGGGGAAGAGAGAGAGAGGAGGGGAGGGGAAGAGAGAGAGAGGGGGGAGGAGAAGGAAGAAAGAGGGGAGGATAAGAGAGAGAGCGAGAGAGGGGAGGGGAAGAGAGAGAGAAGGGGGAGGAAGCAGAGAGAGAGAGAGAGAGAGGAAGTGGAGAGAGAGAGAGAGGGAGGAGGGGAAGAGAGAGAGAGGAGGGGAGGGGAAGAGAGAGCGAGGGGAAGAGAGAGTAGAGGGGAAGAGAGAGGGGAGGGGAAGAGAGAGAGAGAGAGAGAGAGGGAAGGGGAAGAGAGAGATAGGGGGAGAAAGCGGAGAGAGAGAGGGAGGAAGGGGGGGAGAGAGAGAGAGAGGGAGGAAGCAGAGAGAGCGAGAGGGAGGAAGGGGAGAGAGAGAGACTGGCTCAGACTGTATGAATCAACCAAAATACAAAATCTTCTCATAAAATATTGTACTGAATCTCAATAAAACTGATAAATCATTATCTCTACTATTATTCTGACATTTCACATTCTTAAAATAAAGTGGTGATCCTAACTGACCTAAGACAGGGAATTTTTACAAGGATTATATGTCAGGAATTGAAGAACTGAGTTTAAATGTATTTGGCTAAGGTGTATGTAAACTTCCGACTTCATCTGTAACATTCCCACCATGGGGAATGAGAATGCACATTGTGGTCTGTAGCACCAGTGTAACCGCTTATACCCACAAAACCTCAAATTGCATAGCTCAAACTGAGACCTTTGATGATTCTCATCGTGACAAGTGACACTAGAGAGATGTAGGGAGGGGTCATTCTGAAGGACAATACACCCGCAGGCTTAAACCCAACATCACTGGCTAAAACCCAAAGTCATTTTCTAAAACCCGACATCATTGGCTGAAAACCAGTAATTTGCTGAAACCCGACATCATTGGGTTTTCTATAGGACATACTGTAAACATTCAACATGGAACACAGCCCATGGGACGCACACAACCAGACCCAAGTCACATAGTTCTGTTACCCTGGCAACAACGTCTCATGGAGCTTAGGGGCTTGCTGACTAGAGGAAAGATTAGTAGAGAAGTTCTGGTATTGATTAGAATATAGGATTTGCGTCATGTGTGACATATCGTTATGGTAACCACGCCATGCCTGGATATGAACAGTACAAACAAACATAGACACAAGGAAAAACTTTGCCAATAGTTTAACATGATTTATTACAATAGTTTACCTGTTATTCAACACTTTATCAAACTTGATATAGTGAGTTTCGTTGGCAAGATAGACCAACTGTGCGTTTAGTTGAAAATAAAGACAGGGGGTTAGCCTAGTGCAGGCAAAAGATGTTGCATTCCTGAAGCAGATGTCTTAGATAGACTCCCCAGGCAGAGAGGAAATCTGACAGCCATTTTGGTTCCAGACTCAAACCTCTGATTAATAAAAAACAGCCAATCAGGATTATCTCTCCTATTTAATCATCTAGTAAACACAGTCGCCTGTTCCATTATCCTTCTTTCACACACACACACACACACACACACACACACACACACACACACACACACACACACACACACACACACACACACACACACACACAGACACACACACACACACACACACACACACACACACACACACACACACACACACACACACACACACACACACACACACACACACATTATAGAAAGAAGACAAAACATTTTGATCCCGGACAATCATACTGTCATGATCATGCTACCATGATAGCAGCTTGGAAAGAGCTAACGATTCCCAGCAGTCAATGTCAACCAGCACTGTATGCCAGTTTGAATATGCTGAGCGTATGCTGTTCGTGTGTTCTTGCAGCGATGGCACTGCAAGTCAAGCTTGTCTTGTTGTGGACCCAAGTAAGTCCTGTCACTCTTCCTGCAGCAAGCCTCACAAGCTTCACTGTCTCTTCTGCCCTCGACGCTCACGTTTCCAACCCTGTTGTTACCACCACCACTGCTGTTGTTGTTGTTGTTGTTTTGTACTGTATCTGTGCTCTCTCTGTATATGGGTGTTACGTGTTTTTGTGTCCCCACCCACACCAAACGTGTGTTCTCTTACCTCTTCTCTTCTGTTCCTCACAGCATGTGATTGCCATCCCGTGGGTGCTGCTGGCAAAACCTGTAACCAAACCACGGGTCAATGTCCCTGTAAAGACGGCGTGACTGGTATCACGTGCAACCGCTGCGCTAAAGGCTACCAGCAGAGCCGCTCGCCCATTGCCCCCTGCATAAGTACGTGGAACCCAGCCTTTCCTAGTTGCCTGAACTTGCCTCACCAGCCACCAGCCACCCATATTAAAACCTTTGGTCGAGATATGACTTTTGCCCATTCCATCTCTATGCTTGAAACTTTCATACACACCTCCACAAAGAAAATTGACAATTTACAAAAAGGAACAAACTCACTCAACTAACCAACCAACTACACCCTCCCACCCACCCACCCTCCGTCCCTCCCACCCAACCACCAACCCACCCTCCGTCCCTCCCACCCAACCACCAACCCACCCTCCGTCCCTCCCACCCAACCACCAACCCACCCTCCGTCCCTCCCATCCATCCATCCATCCACCCACCCACCCACCCACCCACCCACCCACCCACCCACCCACCCACCCACCCACCCACCCACCCACCCACCCAACTACCAACCCATCAACCCACCCACCCAACCACCAACCCACCCTCCGTCCCTCCCTCCCATCCACCCACCCACCCACCCACCCACCAATCCACCAACCCACCCTCCGTCCCTCCCATCCATCCATCCACCCTCCCACCCACCCACCCTCCGTCCCTCCCACCCAACCACCAACCCACCCTCCGTCCCTCCCATCCACCCACCCACCCACCCACCCACCCACCCAACTACCAACCCATTAACCCACCCACCCAACCACCAACCCACCCTCCGTCCCTCCCTCCCATCCACCCACCCACCCACCAATCCACCAACCCACCCTCCGTCCCTCCCATCCATCCATTCACCCTCCCACCCACCCACCCAACTACCAACCCAACCACCAACCCACCCTCCGTCCCATCCACCCACCCTCCGTCCCTCCCATCCATCCACCCACCCACCCACTTCGTCCCCCCAACCACCCACCCACCCACCGTCCCTCCCTCCTCTGTCCTGGCTTGACAAACACACACTACATGGCACAGAATCCTACTCTTCTTCTTTCTCTCCTCCAATGGTTTCCTCAGAC
Organism: Oncorhynchus clarkii lewisi; assembly: GCF_045791955.1. Classification (NCBI taxonomy): domain Eukaryota; kingdom Metazoa; phylum Chordata; class Actinopteri; order Salmoniformes; family Salmonidae; genus Oncorhynchus; species Oncorhynchus clarkii. The sequence goes on from NC_092163.1 coordinate 16,118,347, forward strand.
AAGCATTTAGTCACAGTGTTCTGACCACCCGGTAAATCTGAAAACTAAAATAAACAAATCATCCCCCAGAATCCTCTGTGAAGCCTCAACCTCCCAATGTTGACAGTCCCCCATAAATACAACACTGCCAAGTCCCAGTCCAGAGCCTAGTTAACGAACACCATCTCTAGGATCCACCAGTGTCCCTGATTGGCTGAAAAGGGAAAAGGGCCAATGACCAAGGGCAATCAGCATCTCAAAACAAAAATAAATTGGCTGCCACTTTATCTTAATTATTTGGCATTTGTTTTCAGACTCCAAAACAATACATTTTAATTTCTGATTTTGGTCAATAAAATGATGCTTCAGAGGTTAAATAAAAGCTATTATGAAATGAATTCTTCCGAAGGGATATTTTTGGCCAATGTCCAAGCCAAGGGGATATTTAAACCTACAAACTCCATTGGAATCGGATATCTTTGATTTTACTGGGAAAGTCGCGCCACTCAGTCGGTGGTGTGAAACTTGGAGATGCTGAGGTCCCAGCGATCAGATGGGATCAACACAAATATTTAGTTTCTTCAATAATTGCTAAATAATCTTTTTTAAAGCCCTTCCCATTAACATTTAGCGATACTGAAACCTCTTGCCAATTTCAGTTTTAACAGGGAGGGATAAAATGTCATATCTCTGACTTCATATACTTTCCAATGTAGAGGGTCGTAAATCAGACCATACGAGTCGATTATGAGAAACAGGCTCATTATTATTATGTGATCTGGCACGCGTGGCTGAATCCTGATCGGCTATCAGGGCTTGGCAGGTTGATTAGCAGTGAAACAGAGTAATCAGTAGGGAGTAAAAACCACATGGCCTTTGACAGCAATTTTTTTCTTGTCACAAGACAAATGCTTGCATTCTTAATGAGAAATTAGGCCTGTATAAATTAAACAATTAGGCCTGTATAAATTAGGCCTGTATAAATTAGGCCTGTATAAATTAAACAATTATGGAAAAAGGGATACCTAATCAGTTGCACAACTGAATGCATTCAACCGAAATGTGTCTTCCACATTTAACCCAGCCCCTCTGAATCAAAGAGGCACGGGGGGGCTGCCTTAATCGATGTCCACATCATCGGCGCCCGGGGAGCAGTTGTTGTTGGGGGTTAACTAACATGCTCAAAGGCAGTACGGCAGCAACCGTTTGGTTACTGGCCCAACACTCTTAACCACTAGGTGAAATAAATAAAAATTAAAATAAATGATTGGGATAAGTCCTAATCAAATCAGAGGCGTTGAGCAAAATACTTGATTCTTTCTTCCTTTACCACACAGAATCTTCATCTACAGTGGCTTGCGAAATTATTCACCCCCTTTGGCATTTTTCCTATTTTGTTGCCTTACAACCTGGAATTAAAATGTATTTTTGGGGGGGTTTGTATCATTTGTTTGACACAACATGCCTACCACCTTGAAGATGCAAAATATTTTTTATTGTGAAACAAACAAGAAATAAGACAAAAAACTGAAAACTTGAGCGTGTATAACTATTCATCCCCACAAAGTCAATACTTTGTAGAGCCACCTGTTGCAGAAATTACAATTGCAAGTCTCTTGGGGTATGTCTCTATAAGCTTGGCACATCTAGCCACTTGGGTTTTTGCCCATTCTTCAAGGCAAAACTGCTCCAGCTCTTTCAAGTTGGATGAGTTCCTGCTGGTGTACAGCAATCTTTAAGTCAAACCACAGATTCTCAAATGGATTGAGGTCTGGGCTTTGACTAGGCCATTCCAAGACATTTAAACGTTTCCCCTTAAACCACTCAAGTGTTGATTTAGCAGTATGCTTAGGGTCATTGTCCTGCTGGAAGGTGAACCTCCATCCCAGTCTCAAATCTCTGGAAGACTGAAACAGGTTTCCATCAAGAATTTCCCTGTATTTAGCGCCATCCATCATTCCTTATATTCTGACCAGTTTCCCAGTCCCTGCCGATGAAAAAAATCCCCACAGAATGATGGGATGGCGTTCTCGGGGTGATGGAATAGCTCTTTCCATGATGGCTAAAAAGCTCAATATTAGTCTCATCTGACCAGAGGACTTTCATCCATATGTTTGGGGAGTCTCCCACATGCCTTTTGGGGAACACCAAACGTGTTTGCTTATTTTTTTCTTAAAGCAATGGCTTTTTTTCTGGCAACTCTTCTGCCCAGCTCTGTGGCGTGTACGGCTTCAAGTGGTCCTATGGACAGATACTCCATTCTCCACTGTGGAGCTTTGCAGCTCCTTCAGGGTTTTCTTTAGTCTCTTTGTTGCCTCTCTGATTAATGCCCTCCTTGCCTGGTCCGTGAGTCTTGGCAGGTTTGTTGTGGTGCCATATTCTTTCCATTATTTAATCATGGATTTAACGGTGCTCTGTGGGATGTTCAAAGTTTCTGATCTTTTTTTATAACCCAAATCTGTACTTCTCCACAACTTTGTCCCTGATCTGTTTGGAGAGCTCCTTGGTCTTCATGGTGCCGCTTGCTTAGTGGTGTTGCAGACACTGGGGGCTTTCACAACAGGTGTATATATACTGAGATCATGTGACAGATCATGTGACACTTAGATTGCACACAGGTGGACTTTATTTAATTAATTATGTGACTTCTGAAGGTAATTGGTTGCACCAGATCTTTATTTAGGGGCTTCATAGCAAAGGGGGTGAAGACACATGCACTCACCACTTTTCCGTTTTTTGATTTTTTGAGATTTTTTTTAAACAAATCATTTTTTAAATTTCACTTCACAAATTTGGACTATTTTGTGTATGTGTATTACAAGAAATCCAAATAAAAATCCATTTCAATTACAGGTTGTAATGCAACAAAATAGGAAAAACGCCAAGGGGGGTGAATACTTTTGCAAGGCACTGTATGCATGACCGCCAATACACTGCTATTGTACTCTTTTCCTTTCCTGTGTATCTTATCTATCTTGCCACCCTTTCCTTTTATCTATGTGTTCTCATTCAACTGTATCTGTGCTTGTCTGTCCTTGCTTCCCCTCGCTGCTTACACACTTGTTTCGGGGGTTTTATCCCCGTTTTGCCGCCAGTGTAACAAAATGCATTAGGTTTTATATCTATTGTTATCTAATGTTACCATCCTGCTCCTTTGGAGATAAGAGGAGCTCTTTTCATGCATGGCTTCATTCAATGTCAACTTCCTGCCTCTGTAAATAGCCTACACGAGAGGGTGAAGGAGAGCTGAGAGAACGAAGTCTTGGGTGTAAAACCGCAGATACCTCGTCGTGGGGGCGAATAGAGTCGTGAGGGGGGAGACATTACAGATTTCACAACCCTCCCTGATATCTCCCCTCCAGATCTTAAGATTGCATCTCGCTGTTCCCCTTTGATCTGATCTGCCAGGTAGCTCCACCTGTACGGCATTCATATTAGGAAGTCCTCAGTTCTCAGACTTCCTAATATGGATACTGTACAGCTGAGAAAGTACATCTCTACAGGCGAAACCTAACTAGTAACCATCCCTTCGTACAGTTACCCCACACGGCACGTCTACATCTACTGAAAAACTGTAGGTTGTACATTAATACTAAAGCTTGTCTGCTGGAAAATAAACACTCTTATTGTATACTCGTCTTAATTTGCATAACTCTTTCATCAAAATAACAGTTGTCTTGAATTCTATGTCAAATGTATTAAAACATAATGAAGCTAACTTTTGTCTGTGTTTGTGCTGTGTTTGTACCTGGAAACAGAGATTCCCGTTGTTCCCCCGACAACCACAGCCAGCAGTACAGAGGAGCCAGCAGGTGAGTGGATCCAGTCTCAGTCTCAGCCCTTATCTCTCACTACACTGCTTGTGTGATCCTAATTCCTCTGCAACATGGGATTATCAGAGCATGTTCTTGAGACTCATTTGTTGATATCAAACGGTTTAAATTCCACTGGCTACACCTGTGGATACCCATAATGCCTTTAGCTAGGATTTGGTTTACAGTACGTATTTAGGCTGAGCAGAAAACAGAAAGAACCGCTCTCCCTCTCTTCCATCCCCACCCCTTCTAACTAAACATTTCCTTCACGTGAAATGTTAGAGCGAGTACAGTTTAAATTGGATCCCTGTTGCCTTCCCCCTCACTCCCCTCGTTAGAAGTTCATAAATATTAAATCAATTAGCCGTTGCCTTGGGATGTAGGTCCTTTAATCTTACACTCTTCATCCAATTAACTGTGTAACTGGAACGCAGTGGGGTGTTGGCACGGCAACGTTCTGGGCCGTGATATTGTTGATCTGTTGATTTTGTCTCTCTAAGAGGAAAAGAGAGGGAATATGGTAGTGAAAGGAGGAGAGAGGAATTTGGGGCTCTGGTGCTAATCAGGGAAGCGAGCTCTTTCTCGAATTCAGGAGAGATGAGACAGTAGCTTGTTCAGAGGCGATTTCTTCCAAATTATACAGTGTGCATCACTCTCCCACCAGCTACTGTCAAAACACGGCAATATTGCATATATATAATTTAATGGACTACTTCCTTAGTTAAATCTTATTAATTAACATGGAGAGATGAAATGGAAATTGATGTAACTTTTATATAAACACCTGTTAAACTTGAAAATTAAGCTAGAGACATGGTATGAGAAAAAACTATTCAGGAAAGAATGTTAAGAACGCCATTACAAATGAACAAAGATGGCAATGAAGATTTGTCACTAGTTAGTCACGACAAGAACCTGTCAGAGGGCAACATAGGCCACATCCTTCTCCTTTGCCCCTAGCTCGTGGAAAAGTGTGGTCATAGCGACGTTCCTCTCCCAGACAGAGAGAGGAGTTGTAGCGTGCCAGAACGCCTGGCAGCTGTTCTCAGACCTCCCGTTGGCCGTCTCTACTGCTGTTCTGACAGATCAGATTGACAGGGAAGTGAGGTTACTGCTGGTGTTGGAGAGTAAAGCCCCCCCCCCTCTTGTTTTCCCTTTTTCCATCACTCCTCTTCTCTCCCTGTTTCATGCTTTTTTTTTGCAATATCACCAAATCAATACAACAGGTGAATTGTGAAATGCTTAATTACAAGTCCTTAACCAACAATGCAGTTTTAAGAAAAGACAGTTAAGAAAATATTGACTGAATAAACTAAAGAAACACAATAAAATGACAATAATAAGGCTATATATACAGGGAGTACCAGTACCAAGTCAATGTGCGGGGGTACAGGTTAGTCGAGGGGACTTGTACATGTAGGTACGGGTAAAGTGACTATGCATAGATAATAAACAGCGAGTAGCAGCAGTGTGAAAACCAAATAGTCCAGCTGGCCATTTTATTAATTGTTCAGCAGTCTTATGGCTTGGGGGTAGAAGCTTTTAAGGAGCCTTTTGGACCTAGACTAGGCGCTTTGGTACAGCTTGCCATGCGGTAGCAGGTAACATTTTCTTGTTTGCTTATGGCCTTATACAGTTCGTTGAGTGCGGTCTTAGTGCCAGGGTCGGTTTGTGGTCGTAAATAGACGGCTACAAAAAATATTAATGAAAACTCTCATGGTAGATAGTGTCGTCTACAGCCTATCATGAGGTACTCTACCTCAGGCGAGCAATACCTCAAGACTACCTTAATATTAGACATTGCGCACCAGCTGTGATTGACAAATAGACACACATCCCCTCCCTAGTCTGGGAGCAACATTATATCCTTCGCATCCTTCCCTGGCTGAACTAAACAAACTGTGGGTTCCCATGTATTGTATCCTGAAAAGTGAACACAGAGGTTTTCAAAAGGCAAGTGAATCACTGGCTGGTCAAGAACTCTCGATTTTCGACATCACTTGATCATTCGCCATAGTTCTCGCTAGTTCCGTCGTCCCTGATTCTCTGCATTTGAGTGAGCTTTAACGCGTAGGTGTTCTTGCGGAATAAGAGCTAAAGAACTCCCGTTATAATCCTATTGATTAAACTGTGTCATCGGACCAATGATACTGACCACGTAACTCCGTATAACGTAATCACCTGGGGTAATTCCTGTACATACAACTTGAATGGGTGCGACATACTATGAACATTCTATAGGAATGGGAGATGTTGAAATCAAGCAGATTGCCAGGTGGGGAACTTTGACTGACAGATTGCATCGGTCACGTCAGATTCCTGGGTAGACGGACAGAGGTCCGGCGGGAACACTCAGGCTTCCAAACCAGAGGATACATAGTTTCACACATTACTGGGTCTGGACTGAGCCAACCACTGGATGGCTTGGTACGTGGACAAATGGGATCACATTCAATACATGATTGGTGACAGATGTGGTTGTTCTTACCAGGGCCTCACCACCAGTCCCCTAAATGTGTGCCTATGTCGTTAGAGAAGCATATATATACTTAAAAAATATATAACATGCAAAATTTCAAAGATTTTTACTGAGTTACAGTTCATGTAACGAAATCATTCAATTGAAATAAATAAATTGGGCCCTAATCTATGGATTTCACATGACTGGGAAAACAGATATGCATCTGTTGGTCACAGACACCTTAACAAAAAGGTAGTGGCGTGGATCAGAAATCCAGTCAGTGTCTGGTGTGAACACCATTTACCTCATGCAGCACCACACATCTCCTTCTCATAGAGTTGACCAGGCTGTTGATTGTGGCCTGTGGCATGTTGTCCCACTCCTCTTCAACGGCTGTGTGAAGTTGTGGACATTGGCGGAATCTGTAACACATTGTCGAACACGTCGATCCAGAGCACCCCAGATATGCTCAATGGGTGACATGTCTGGTGAGTATGCAAGCCATGGAGGAACTGGGACATGTTCAGCTTCCAGCAATTGTGTACAGACCCTTGCGACATGGGGCTGTAAATTATCATGCTGAAACATGAGGTGACGGCGGCGGATGAATGGCACGACAATGGGCCTCAGGATCTCATCTCTGTTTTTGTGCTTATTTCAGCTCATGAAACCAACACTTTAAATGTATACATTGAACAAAAATATAAACGCAACATGTAAAGTGTTGGAGAGAGAGACATACAGACAGATGCAGGTATATACAATGTTTTATCTAGATGGAGAGACTTTAAGTGACGAGTCATGACATTATTGCTACTTTGGTTTGTAAGGTAGGACTAAAGGAAGAGAAACCGGCATGCTTGGGGTGGGCTGATTATAGGCGAGGCTGGACAGCTGTGCAGCAGGTGCCTCCCCCCTACCCCAACCCCATCGGAGTCGGTTGAGGGAAGTGGTGGTGGTGGTGGTGGTGGGGGGGTATTCATTTGTCTCCAACGATGTGTTCTGGGTTCCCCACCTCCCTGAGTACATGGAGGGGTGGAATGCATGGCGAATACCTCGGAAGGCAAGGCCCAGACAAAACACATATTGTGCGGTTAGGTCACGGATAGTGTGAGTAGTCACTCCCCCTTGGTCCTCGCCTGACAGAGATGTCTGTAGAGCAACGGAATGTGGAGGAGATTATAACAGCTGAGCTGACCACCATGATATCAACCAGTGACCACAACCAGGGTGGTATTAATTAGGCACGAAATGGAAGAAAAACAGTCATAATCGTTATAAAACGGGGAGTTACTGTCGAAAGTCATCCAATGAGAAGCGTTCGTTTTCGGTTACAAAACGTTTTGGGACGGTGTGCCCTTATGAACATGATCCAGGATGTGGGTCACGATGATGATGATAAGAAAGATGTGGGGTTTTTTCTGTGGCTGGAATGGTTCAGGATTTGCAGTGAGACCCTCCCTGGATATTTGGGACATGAGTCTCTCTCTGGATCCACGCTACACACCCTGTTAATACTCTCTGCTGCCTCACTGGGCTTTAGTGTTGTGTCATGGGATTTTATTACCTGCTCCTAGTTTAATATGAGAGAGAGAGAGAGGAGAGAGAGAGAGAGAAACGTTGACCCGAGGGAGAGGGAGAGAACGGGGAGAAGATAGCATCGTAATAGCATTGTATTGGCGTGTCATCATCATCAATACCAAACCCACAATATGATTTATGGCTTGGCAATCTCAGCCTGGCTCTCACAACATGAACACATTGGCATCTGCCTCTCTCACTGTCTTCTGTTGTCTGCATGTTGGGATGGAGCCAGCATCATTGCCCACTGACTCCACTGAAACTCAATTGCAGTAATAGGGATGACCACACTCTTGTTTTCAGATTGGTTCCACAGAACATGCCGCCCAAAACAAACAACCCACAAAACCATCATGTCATGAATCATAAATAGACGCTTTCGCTCTGTTGTTACCCAGCTCTGTCGCTTCCCAGCTCTGTCGCTCACTGGGATCGAAAACAACTTTTATCTTACTTCAGGAGGATGAAAGAATGAATGAATGAAAGAGAGAGAAAGAGGCCGTGTACGAAACCTGTCCTGCCTACTACTTACAAAAACTGCATACTGTGTACTAACCATACTACATACTATTTAGAATGTACTGTTTAGTAAAAATCTATTCAATAAGCAACAGATATCACCATACTAGACTCACCCATACTGAGAATACGTCATCTGATGTGAAACTGCACCGTTTCCCGCCATTCATTATGGTGCAGCAGGTCTCACTATCAGCTGCTGTCAAACACGCCTGGATCTGAAAAGAGGATTCTCTTCCTCAATAGCACGCAGCAAATTTGTAGTAGATGAAAAGCCAAAATAAATATGACACGGCATACCATTTTTTTTACATACTATACAACGTTCTATTTTCACATACCAAAAATACCAAAATTCCTACTGTTTAGAACGCAATTATGGGTATTTGGACACGGCCAGTGTTGTGTTTGAGAACATCTAAAGCGAGACCGATTCAAGACCAAGACCGGAGCAAATCGAGTCCGAGACTGGAGGGGGGCGAGACCGAGTCAAGACCAAGTCAAGACCGAGTCAAGACCGAGACCGGAGCAAATCGAGTCCGAGGCTGGTGGGGGGCGAGACCGAGTCAAGACCAAGTCAAGACCAAGTCAAGACCGAGACCAGACAAATGCAAGTCCAATTCAAGACCATGACTGTAATAGTGTCATATCGCCACGATAAGAGTTCAAAATGTTCTGTGTTCATATTTCAGAAGAGCAGTTTGTTCTTCCTTACACAGAGACAAGACCGAGACACTCAATATTTGGTATCGAGACTGGTCTCAAGGACTACAACACTGGACACGGCCAGAGAGAAGAAAGAAATGAAGAAACAAAGAAAAAGAAAGAAAGAAAGAAAACAATTAAGAAAACTCTCTTTGGACAGGGTCCAGCCCTACTGCAATGATCCCAGCAGCCCAACAGCCCAGGCAGGCACTGTGGCTATAATCTAATTACATGCTTTATTTGCCACAATTTGTCTCTCAATCAGTCTTGTTCACGGAGAAGAAAGAAGTAGGGAGGAGAAAGGCCTCCCCCATGCCCCTATTTACACCTCTTTGTTCCAGCTAAGCAGGTCCCTGTCACTGGGTCCTGTCTAGGTCTTTGCGCTACTTTTATCCATGTAGATAAAAGTCTGAAAAATGTGCCTAGGACTTAAAGACTGTAAGAGGGTGTCAATCAATCTCTCCCACTGCTAAAGAAGCACAGACACATCCAGGCGGCAAAGGAGCGTCTCTCAGCGTTTCTCCTTCCTCGCTCAAACAACCGAGAAACAAAGGGAACGACACCTCCCAGTAAGAGAGCGTAGAAAGGGGATGGAGAGAGGAGGCGCGGAGGGGAGGTATACAGAGCTCAGCGCCCCTGGACTCATTCCACTTCCCCTGACTAGAGTGTCCCACACAAAGGGTACATTTGTCCTCGCGGTGGGGGACTGCCTGGTCCTGTATGGGGATCTGGGGGTGCTCGTCTCAGGAGTACACTAATGGCCAACGAGCGCTATCAAAGGAAAGTATCATGATGCCATCAAGGGGGTTTATGGGAAAGCAAAAGCAGCCATTTCCACGGGCCCGGGTCGTCATTTACATGGAAATCAGGCGCCGCTCTGCCTAGTATAGACTCAATTTCATCTACTGTGCCATTTTTCCCCTCACAACTACCTTCTCCAACCCCATCAGCTGAGACGATTTTGGGTTTACTTGAAACCCCTCACCCCGCCAACCAACTTCGTCCTCTTCTAGTGTCCCCCCAGCCACTCTCCCACCCTCCTCTACTTTGGGTGCATTTTTCCTCGTTTCAGCGTTACCCAGGCAACCTCATTCACCCAGAATAGAAAGGGAAGTATAAGGCAGGCATGGAGCATGGACCTGGTCACAACAATGATGTTTGTTCAAATTCAGGCTGGCTGAAAGGTCTTATCCTTCCTCCTACCAGCCCATCACCCTGCTTAACACATCACCCCCTCCCCTACTCATCCTTCCCTCTCACTCCCTCCCTCTCTCTCCCTTCATGTCTCACTTTGTGAAAAGATAGCACGATTAAAACCTTTTCAGAGGAGAGTTGAGGGAACTGTGCCGATACAGTACTCTGGATCCAATTTGTGTCAGAGAGTGAAAAAAGGCAAACAAAAGATTTGAATTCCTATGTTTGGCCTCGCGTCATGCACTCTTTACTGAAGGTGACTGGCGGTGTGGCAGCGGAGCGTGGGGCAATCAGGAAAGCCGTGGCACCTTTTCTGTCAAGGTTAACTCAGAGAAGTGGGCTGTGTGGATACACACTTAAAGTCGCAGTAATTCATCACAAACCTGTACACATTACCTAACCAAACTGAGTCAAGGCAAGCAGTACTACTCTGGCCTGATGCATCTACCATAGTTGCTAAAACTGTGTTGGAATAAACTAAATATCTGAGCCAGCACAGTACAGTTCAGGGGCCTCATTTATAAATGCTGTGTACATATAAAATATTCCCCTACACATGCCTGCTCCCATTTTCCCGTAAAAGTTGCCGTTTATAAAAACAGAACAACCTTTTCTAGTGTTTGAAGTATTGTATTGCAAACATGCAAGTATTGTGTGCAAAATCAGGGATATGATGACATGATTTTTCCCCAAAACCCCCACAAAAAAACTGGAAAACATAACAACAAGATGCTGACATTTGCCATTAGCGAGAAGAGTGAAATCAATGTATTTTATTTTTGGAATCTAAAATCATTTGATATACAGAACCAGAAAGTAGTCATACCTCTTGACTTATTCCACATTCGTTGTGTTACAGCCTGAATTCAAATGGATTGCAAAGTGAAAACATGTCTTTTGAATTTTTTGCAAATGTATTGAAAATTAAATACAGAAATAACTAAGTCACATAAGTATTCACACCCATGAGTCAATACATGTTAGAATCACCTTTGGCAGCGATTACAGCTGTGAGTCTTTCTGGGTAAGTCTCTAAGAGCTTTCCACACCTGGATTGTGCAACATTTGCCTATTATTCTTTTAAAAAATGTCAAGTTTGATCATTGCTAGACAGCCAATTTCAAGTCTTGCTATAGATTTTCAAGTCGATTTAAGTCAAAACTGTAACTAGGCCACTCAGGAACATTCAATGTCGTCTTGGTAAGCAACTATTTAATTTTATTGTCATGCTGAAAGGTGAATTTGTCTCCCAGTGTCTGTTGGAAAGCAGACTGAACCAGGTATTCCGTTAGGATTTTGCCTGTGCTTGGCTCTATTCCGTTTCTTAGTCCTTGCTGATAACAAGCATACCCATAACATGATGCAGCAACCACCATGCTTGAAAATATGAAGAGTGGTACTCAGTGATGTGTTGGAAATGCCCCAAACATAACACTTTGTATTCAGGACAAAAAGTTTATTTCATTGCCACATTTTTTGCAGCATTACTTTTGTGACTTGTTGCATACAGGATGCATGTTTTGGAATATTTGTATTCTCTATAGGCTTCCTTCTTGCCACTCTGTCAATTAGATTAGTATTGTGGAGTAACTACATCCTCTGTTTTCTCCTATCACAGCCATTAAACGTTGTAGCTGTTTTGAAGTCATGGTGAAATCCTTGAGCGGTTTCCTTCCTCTCCGGCAAATGAGTTAGGAAGGACGCCTGTATCTTTGTAGTGACTGAGTGTATTGATATACAGTCCAAAGTGTAATTAATAACTTCACCATGCTCAAAGGTATATTCAATGTCTGTTTATTGTATTTGTTTACTCATCTACCAATATGTGCCCTTCTTTGCAAGGCATTGGAAAACCTCCCTGGTCTTTGTGGTTGAATCTGTGTATGAAATGTACTGTTCGACTGAGGGACCTTATAGATAATTGTATGTGTGGGGAACAAAGTTGAGGTAGTCATTCAAATCATGTTAAACATTATTATTGGACACATTGTGAGTCCATGCAACGTATTCTGTGACTTGTTAATCACATTTCTACTCATGAATTTAGGTAGGCTTGCTATAACTAAGGGGTTGAATACTAATTGACTCAAGACATTACAACTTTTCATTTTTATTTCATTTGTAAACATTTCTAAAAACACAATTCCACTTTGACATTACGAGGTATTGCATGTAGGCCTGGGGTTATTTTCATGACCGCTGCAGAATAAATTCCTCCTATTTTCTAGCCATGATCGGGTAATTTTCCCTATGTAGCCATACAACAAATTACTATGCATCTCCCATTTAATTGGGACTAGTAGCCTAAATAGATTATGTTTTTTAAGCTAAACTTGCTTTTTGCCTGAGTAACCTCTGGTGGCAGAAAATTCCATGATAACATGGCTCTCTCTATACATGCTGTACAGTACCTAGCCTAAATAGATAGGCTATGTACAGTGCCTTCAGAAAGTATTCAGACCCCTTGACTTTTTCCACATTCTGTTAGGTTACAGCCCTATTCTAAAATTGATTAAATAGTTTTACCCCCCTCATTAATCTACACACAATACCCCATAATGACAAAGCAAAAACAGGTTTTTAGAATTTTTTGCTAATTTATAAAACTTCAAAAACTGAAATACCACATTTCCAAAAGTATTCACACCCTTTACTCAGTACTTTGTTGAAGCACCTTTGGCAGTGATTACAGCATAGAGTCTTCTTGGGTATGACGCTACAAGCTTGGTACACCTGTATTTGGGGAGTTTCTCCCATTCTTCTCTGCAGACCTTCTCAAGCTCTGTCAGGTTGGATGGGGACTGCTGCTGCACAGCTCTTTTTCAGATCTCTCCAGAGATGTTTCGATCAGGTTCAAGTCCAGGTTCTGGCTGGACCACTCAAGGACATTCAGAGACTGTCCCGAAGCCACTCCTGCGTTGTCTTGGCTGTGTGCTTAGGGTCGTTGTCCTGTTGGAAGGTGAAACTTCGCCCCAGTCTGAGGTCTTGAGCACTCTGGAGCAGGTTTTCATCAAGGATCGCTCTGTACTTTGCCTTGTTCATCTTTGCCTCAATCCTGACTAGTTTCCCAGTCCCTGCAGCTGAAAAACATCCCCACAGCATGATGCGGCCACCACCATGCTTCACCGTAGAGATTGTGCCCGGTTTCCTCCAGACATGACGATTGGCATTCAGGCCAAAGAGTTCAATCTTGGTTTCATCAGACCAGAGAATCTTGTTTATCATGGTCTGAGAGTCTTTAGGTGCCTTTAGGCAAACTCCAAGCAGGCTGTCATGTGCCTTTTACTGAGGAGTGGCTTCCGTCTGGCCACTACCATAAAGGCCTGATTGGTGGAGTGCTGCAGAAATGGTTGTCCTTCTGGAAGTTTCTTCCATCTCCACAGAGGAACTCTAGAGCTCTGTCAGAGTGACCATCAGGTTCTTGGTGACCTCCCTGACCAAGGCCCTTCTCCTCCGATTGCTCAGTTTGGCCGTGCTGCCAGCTCTGGGAAGAGTCTTGGTGGTTCCAAACTTCTTCTATTGAAGAATGATGGAGGCCACTGTGTTCTTGGGGACCTTCAATGCTGCAGAAATGTTTTGTTACCCTTCCCCAGATCTGTACCTCGACACAATCCTGTCTCGGAGCTCTACGGACAATTCCTTCAAAGTCATGGCTTGGTTTTTGCTCTGACATGCACTGTCAACCGTGGGACCTTATATAGACAGGTGTGTGTCTTTCCAAGTCATGTCCAATCAATTGAATTTCCCACAGGTGGACTCCAATCAAGTTGTAGAAACATCTCATGGATGATCAATGGAAACAGGATGCACCTGAGCTCAATTTCGAGTCTCATAGCAAAGGGGCTGAGTACTTATGTAAATGTATTTCTGTTTTTTATTTTTAATACATTTGCAAATTTTTCTAAAAACCTGTTTTCGCTTTGTCATTATGGGGTTATTGTCTGTAGATTGCTTAGTATTTTTTTTGTATTTAATCTATTTTACTATAACAACAAAAAAGTTAACTGTCTGAATACTTTCCGAAGACACTGTGTTTCCAGTTTTAGCCGATGTAGCCGATGTGATCCCATAGGCAGGGCAGATTATAACACACAGTCGAATTTCACAGGTGAACAGACAGTCAACCTTTTACATTGAAGTATGCATGTACAGTAATACTGTAATAATACAAAATGTTACCCTAGGACAATGTTTCAGAATTCACGACAGTCCGGAATATTCTGGGAAAAAGTCGATACAAAACATTGTTGGATTCAAACGTTCTGCTGACAGGTCTAAATTCATTTTCCATCGTTTTTTCTTTCAGAAACTGTCACAGTCATTTGCCAAACACAGAATAAATTACTGCAAAATATTAAAACATGCTGGCAACACCTCCAGAAACATTTGATAACATTTATTTTTGAATTCTAATAGTTCCAGATTATACAGCAAATAAATGAGTTAATTGTAAAACCATAAAAGGTGAATGCAGGGCGTTTCCATGCATGAGTTATAATGCACGTTCTCGCGCGCACAGTTTTACGACGGGCTGATTTATAACGGGAAACATGCATATGTATGGCATCCACCAAGTTAATAAATATAAATATTTTTAAATGTACGTATTCTTTTCAGAAATTGCACATGCAGATATTTAGTCTGAAATGTACGCAATGGTTATAAATGAGGCCCATGGCCGGTCCCTAGCTGTGTCAGGTATTTATTTGTTCACTGTGGAGGAGTGGACACCAGAAAGGGCTTTGGCTAACGCTTCATGGGCCGCTAATTTCCTTCCTGACCTCCCTTTGTCGTGACTATGACCCTCTACCTCCCCTCCTCCCACCCATCACTGGGACCACCACCCCTAGGTTCCCCTATTGCAATAAATGCCAAAGCTTGACACGGCCCTGGGGGGGTCTCGAAGGGTGGGTTTGGGGGGCGAGTTGAAAAGGAATGGGAGTTGGGGTAAGTCGGTGGGGGCCTGAAAGTAAGTCAGTGGGGGGTCTGAAAAGTGGGGTTTGGAGGGACATAGCGGTTGAGTTGACAAGAGTTGGCATAGCCACAGGAAGATGTATGGATTTGGGGGTGCAAATTTTTTTTTTAAGAAATATATATATATATATATTTCTTAATATTTTTTTAATTAAGAAATATATATATTACATTTTTTTTGCACCCCCAATTCAAAACATCTTCCCGTGGCTATGCCAACTCCTTTCTCTTGTGTATATATATATATATATATATATATATATTTATATATAAATAATAACGCATTGGATGCATCTCTAATTGTATTTGCATAATGGCATACGTTGAGTAGAGGCCTTTTGAGGATTTCCACATGAGTTTTTTTAGTATGGGTTTGGATTTTATTTTGCCTAACGTCATTTATATGATAGAAAACATCATCTTTTTAAATACCACCCCGAAATGACCGTGACCGTGACCTGACACTGACAAACTGAGAGCAATAAAAATGATCTGGTCTTGAATGCAAACAATAGCCTAGGCCAATGAAGAGACACATATTTGTACAATATTAGGAGAAATGTATATACACAGATTGTACATTATTAGGAGGAATATATATATATATATATATATATATATATATACACACACATTATTATGAGGAATATATATATAAATATATATATATATACACAGATTGTACATTATTAGGAGGAATATATATAAATACACACACGCAGATTGTACATTATTAAAAGGATCCACAGCATGGTTGAGTACTCATTTCTGATTGGTTAGAAGGGAATTCTAGAATGGACATTAAAACCAGATAACGGGATTGTTGGAAAAGATATCGGGGACACCTTGCAATCATTACGCAATATTCGCCGACACATGCAGACCGTACTTGCTACAAAGTTACAAAAAGCTAAACCAAAAACCACACATACTGAAATTGTATACATTGTAAATGCAGGGTCAACAGTGGAAAAGTATTCTAGCTACAGTAGCATTTTTTGCAGAGACATCATTTTTGGGAGCATCTGATGACCTAACGTGGTGAGTGATGAACATACATTTTCCCGATCCACACTGTTGTTGTCCTGATGTAAGTGGCGCTATGCTGTCAAATCCTCACGTATGTTTCTGGTTTGACCAGCTGTTTTCAGCAACTGGTATTTTTGAATTCGGTTGTCATATTGCCAGGTTCCCTAGCAACAAACTATACTGATCAAAAATATAAATGCAACATATAAAGTGTTGGTCCCTTGTTACATGAGCTGAAATAAAAGATTCCAGAAATGTTCCATATGCACAAAAGCTTATTTCTCTCAAAATGTGTGTGCAGATTGGTTTACATCCCTGTCACGCCTGCTTCTGCTCCCCCTCTCTGGCGCTCAAGGCTGTTTATCATTACACACACCTGTCGCCATCGTTACGCGTATCAACGCTTCATCGGACTCACCTGGACTACATCACATTATTAATTACCTCCCCTACTTCCTTAGTTTATTTCCAGAGTCAGCATTAATGTTATGTGTCCCTTGTCCAGACGCTGTTTGTGTTTCCTGTTTCCTGTGTTTCTTGATTAAATATTAACTCCCTGTTCCTGCTTCTCGTCTCCCAGCGTCTGTCCTTACAATTCCTGTTTAGTGAGCATTTCTCCTTTGCCAAGTTAATCCATCCACCTGACAGGTGTGGCATATCGGGAGCTGATTAAACAGCATGATCATTACACAGGTGCACCTTGTGCTGGAAGACAATAAAGGCCACTCTTAAATTAAGAGTTTTGGGACACAACACAATGCCACAGATTACTCATGTTTTGAGAGTGTGCAATTGGCATGTTGACTGCAGGAACGTCCACCAGAGAATTAAATGTTAATTTCTCTACCATAAGCTGCCTCCAACATCGTTTTAGAGAATTTGGCATTACATCCAACCGGACAACCACAGACCACGTGTAACCACGCCAGCACAGGACCTCTACATCCGGCTTCTTCACCTGCGGGATCGTCTGAGACCAGCCACCTGGACAGCTAATGAAACAGTGGGTTTGCACAACCAAATAATTTCTGCACAAACTTACAGGAACCGTCTCAGGGAAGCTCATCTGTGTGCTTGTAGACCTCACCAGAGTCTTGACCTGACTGCTGTTCGGCATCGTAACCGACTTCAGTGGAAAAATGCTCACCTTCGATGGCCACTGGCACGCTGGAGAAGTGTGCTCTTCACCGATGAATCACAGTTTCAATTGTATCGGGCAGATGGCGTCGTGTGGGCGAGCGGTTTACTGATGTCAACATTGTGAACAGAGTTCCCCATGGTGGCGGTGGGGTTAAGGTATGGGCAGGTATTAGCTTAGGACAATGAACAGAATTGCATTTCAAATACATACCACTACCGTGACGAGATCCTGAGGCCCATTGTTGTGCCATTCATCCACCGCCATCACCGCATGTTTCAGCATTATAATACACGGCCCCATGTTGCAAGGATCTGTACACAATTCCTGGAAGCTGAGAATGTCCCAGTTCTTCCATGGCCTGCATACTTACCAGACATGTCACCCATTGAGCATGTTTGGGATGCTTTCGATCAACATGTACGACAGAGTTTTCCAGTTCGCGCCAACATCCAGCAACTTCACACAGCCATTGAAGAGGAGTGGGACAACATTCCACAGGCCACAATCAACAGCCTGGTCAACTCTATGCGGAGGAGATGTGTTGCGCTGCATGAGGCAAATGGTCACACCAGATACTGACTGGTTTTCTGATCCACACCCCTAACTTATTTTTTTTAAAGGTATCTGTACTCTCAGTCATGTGAAATCCATAGGTTAAGGCCTAATTCATTTATTTCAATTGACTGATTTCCTTATATGAACTTTAACTTAGTAAAATCTTTGAAATTGTTGCATGTTGCGTTTATATTTTTGTTCAGTGTATTTAGCCAGCTTCTATTCTAGTGTTGCTGTGCAATGCTGTCTCCTCGTAATGAACAGTGTCGAGTGTCCCGACGAGAAGGCAGGCTTTTCTAGCTATGCCAAGCAAAATCGTTATGGATGTATCCAAATGAATGTCAATAGAAAACAGCTTAAACAAACACAAATGCGGCTACTTTGCTGTTATTCTGGCGGCAGAGGTTGCGACTGTCCTAGCTAGGAAGGGAGAAGAAGGTTGTCAGCGACCATGGCAACGGAACATATAGAAAGAACAACTGGGTCTCGTCCGTAAATTTGGAACTAAATCGAGCGTAATGTACAGATTGTCTGCATTTATCTCTTACATTTTGGCTACAGTAGGTTACGAAATATACTTTTCTGTGGCACCCCCCAATGATGAAGATGAAGCCTTGGCTACTCACCGGTGATGGCCGATACGCTCGTGTCAATAGACATATCTCAAGATGAGCTACTTTTGAAAAACAGCGCTGTTTGCTCAGAATCACTCAAAATTGCTCAAAGTTGAGTTTTTTTTAAGCTTCTACAGACAGATTAGTCTTCTCTTTTTAGCTGTACGTTTTTATCCCGATTGTATTTGGAAAAAGGCAAACTGACAGCCGCAACCAACCATAGATGTATAACCCATAGATGTATTACCCATAGATGTATAACCCATAGATGTATAATCCATAGATGTATAATCCATAGATGTATAATCCATAGATGTATAACCCATAGATGTATAACCCATAGATGTATAATCCATAGATGTATAATCCATAGATGTATAACCATTAGATGTATAATCCATAGATGTATAATCCATAGATGTATAACCATTAGATGTATAATCCATAGATGTATAATCCATAGATGGCAGCTTCCATTTAGGTCATGACTGGCATCTATTGCTAGTGTACCCATGAGTTTAATAGTCAAACAGCTAGTCTTGTTCTATATTTGACGAGAGTGATTTCCCAACTGTAAGTGATAAAACTTAGCTATTTTTTAGAAGCTATTGAGATTCTGCAGCTAAATTATGCTCCCTGGTGTAGTATATGGGGATGGATTTTTCAACCAAGAGTACTATAATTTCAGGCAAAATGATTTACATTTATCAGGAGGCGATGCAGCATCTCCAGCACCCCTACTTCCCGCGGCTATTGGTGTTGGGGGGCTGGGAGTGCTTCTACAGGCCTTAATCAGTCCCAAACTGGCACTTTGACAGGGGGATGTTGGGTGGCGGTCGGCATGGGGATTGGGGGGGTTAATTTGAGTGGTTTTCTGAAGCGGTGGCACAATAAGCAGCAGTCCAGAGGTCCTCCTATCAGAGCTATAAGTCCGGGGCGGTCGCCTGCAGCCGCGGGACCCTTTTTGTCTGTCTCATTTCTATTGGCCACCACTCCTCTCAATGCACCATAAGCCCTATTAGAGGAAGACTCAATTGAACCTGGCAGATGCGTAGCGCAAGGAATTCTGAAGGAGATGTGGTGTCACTTTTGTCTTTTTTCACAGTCTGTGTTGCTCCCTCTTTAGTTGTTTTAACCTAGTGTGGATCTCTCTCTCACTCTCTCTCGCTCTCTCTCTGTCTCTCTCGCTCACGCTCTCTCTCTCTCTCGCTCTCTCTCTCTCTCTCTCTCTCTCTCTCTCTCTCTCTCTCTCTCTCTCTCTCTCTCTCTCTCTCTCTCTCTCTCTCTCTCTCTCTCTCTCTCAGACTGTGACTCCTATTGCAAGGCGTCGAAAGGCAAACTGAAGATCAACATGAAGAAATACTGCAAGAAAGATTACGGTGAGTTGAGTTCAATCCTCTGTGCAGTACAGTCTACAATTCTACAGTAGAAGCTCACGCTGCCTCCTGAGCCCTGGTGGACTTGGGAACTCAGCTAGCTCAAGTAGCTAGCTCCATATTTATTTACAACACCCAGCACCAAGCCCAGGCATCCCCGCAGGACAATCCTACAGCTCCTGGGCATTCTAGGGACAGCTTACTCCAGCTTTTCAAGAAAGAAAGTCAAAGGATCAAACAAAGGGGGGAGGGGGGTCAAGCCATCAGAGAGAAGAGCTTAGGGTGTGAGGATAGAGAGGGTGCGAAGGGGGGGGGGGGGGGGGGGGATGATGGACAGCCCAGCAGGTATTTAAGGGCAAGGCGGATAATGGATAAAGCAAAGTTGGTGTGACGGACAGTTGGGGTGCGCGCCTAAAGGTCCTCATTAAGGGGAACTTAAGGGATGGACCTTTTCAGACAGGCATTCCTGTGGCCATCCCATCCGGCTGCCCTGGTCATTGAAAAGGTTGAAAGGTTGAAAAGGTGCTTTAGGTGGTTAAGACCCTGGTGAAGGTTGTGGAGGTTTGACCCCGACCTGATTGAAGCCAGTCTGTTAAATCAGTCAACCAAGAAGGGGCATCCTGCCTGAAAATACCTTGGCAGATTGAATGAATGACAGCCCAGGCATTGTTCCTGAGTTTTTGAGGGGTTGGATCCAGGCATGGTGTCAGGAGGAATCCCCTGTGCCACAAATTAAAAGTGGCTTAAATTCTCTCATTGCAGCTCTTTTTTATTTGATTTTATTCCGTCTTTATTTAACCAGGTAGGCCAGTTGAGAACCAGTTCACATTTACAACTGCAACCTGGCCAAGATAAAGCAAAACAACAACACAGAGTTACACATAAACAAACAGTCAATAAAATAAAATAACGATTTGTCTATTTATGTACAGTGTGTGCAAATGTAGAAGAGTAGGGAGGTAGGCCATAAATAGGCCCTAGAGGCGAAAATAATTACAATTTAGCATTAATACTGGAGTGATAGATGTGCAGATGATGATGTGCAAGTAGAGATACTGGGGTGCAAAAGAGCAAGAGCGTAAGTAATAATACATGGATGAGGTAGTTGGGTGTGCTATTTACAGATTGGTTGTGTACAGGTACAGTGATCGGTAAGCTGCTCTGACAGCTGATGCTTAAAGTTAGAGAGGGAGATAAAAGACTCAAGAGATTTTTGCAATTCGTTCCAGTCATTGGCAGCAGAGAACTGGAAGGAAAGGCAGCCAGAGGAAGTGTTAGCTTTGGGAATGACCAGTGCAATATACCTGCTGGAGCGTGTGGGTGTTGCTATGGTGACCAGTGAGCTGAAATAAGGCGGAGCTTTACCTAGCAAAGACTTATAGATGACCTGGAGCCAGTGGGTTTGGCGAAGGATATGTAGTGGGGGCCAGCCAACGAGAGCATACAGGTCGCAGTGGTGGGTAGTACAGTGCTTTGCGAAAGTATTCGGCCCCCTTGAACTTTGCGACCTTTTGCCACATTTCAGGCTTCAAACATAAAGATATAAAACTGTATTTTTTTGTGAAGAATCAACAACAAGTGGGACACAATCATGAAGTGGAACGACATTTATTGGATATTTCTAACGTTTTTAACAAATCAAAAACTGAAAAATTGGGCGTGCAAAATTATTCAGCCCCTTTACTTTCAGTGGAGCAAACTCTCTCCAGAAGTTCAGTGAGGATCTCTGAATGATCCAATGTTGACCTAAATGACTAATGATGATAAATACAATCCACCTGTGTGTAATCAAGTCTCCGTATAAATGCACCTGCACTGTGGTAGTCTCAGAGGTCCGTTAAAAGCGCAGAGAGCATCATGAAGAACAAGGAACACACCAGGCAGGTCCGAGATACTGTTGTGAAGAAGTTTAAAGCCGGATTTGGATACAAAAATATTTCCCAAGCTTTAAACATCCCAAGGAGCACTGTGCAAGCGATAATATTGAAATGGAAGGAGTATCAGACCACTGCAAATCTACCAAGACCTGGCCGTCCCTCTAAACTTTCAGCTCATACAAGGAGAAGACTGATCAGAGATGCAGCCAAGAGGCCCATGATCACTCTGGATGAACTGCAGAGATCTACAGCTGAGGTGGGAGACTCTGTCCATAGGACAACAATCAGTCGTATATTGCACAAATCTGGCCTTTATGGAAGAGTGGCAAGAAGAAAGCCATTTCTTAAAGATATCCATAAAAAGTGTTGTTTAAAGTTTGCCACAAGCCACCTGGGAGACACACCAAACATGTGGAAGAAGGTGCTCTGGTCAGATGAAACCAAAATTGAACTTTTTGGCAACAATGCAAAACGTTATGTTTGGCGTAAAAGCAACACAGCTGAACACACCCTCCCCACTGTCAAACATGGTGGTGGCAGCATCATGGTTTGGGCCTGCTTTTCTTCAGCAGGGACAGGGAAGATGGTTAAAATTGATGGGAAGATGGATGGAGCCAAATACAGGACCATTCTGGAAGAAAACCTGATGGAGTCTGCAAAAGACCTGAGACTGGGACGGAGATTTGTCTTCCAACAAGACAATGATCCAAAACATAAAGCAAAATCTACAATGGAATGGCTCAAAAATAAACATATCCAGGTGTTAGAATGGCCAAGTCAAAGTCCAGACCTGAATCCAATCGAGAATCTGTGGAAAGAACTGAAAACTGCTGTTCACAAATGCTCTCCATCCAACCTCACTGAGCTCGAGCTGTTTTGCAAGGAGGAATGGGAAAAAATGTCAGTCTCTCGATGTGCAAAACTGATAGAGACATACCCCAAGCGACTTACAGCTGTAATCGCAGCAAAAGGTGGCGCTACAAACTTAAGGGGGCTGAATAATTTTGCACGCCCAATTTTTCAGTTTTTGATTTGTTAAAAAAGTTTGAAATATCCAATAAATGTTGTTCCACTTCATGATTGTGTCCCACTTGTTGTTGATTGTTCACAAAAAAATACAGTTTTATATCTTTATGTTTGAAGCCTGAAATGTGGCAAAAGGTCGCAAAGTTCAAGGGGGCCGAATACTTTCGCAAGGCACTGTATATGGGGCTTTGGTGATAAAACAGACAGCACTGTGATAGACTGCATCCAGTTTCCTGAGTAGAGTGTTGGGGGCTATTTTGTAAATTACATCACCGAAGTCGAGGATCGGTAGGATAGTCAGTTTTACGAGGGTGTGTTTGGCGGCATGAGTGAAGGATGCTTTGTTGTGAAATAGGAAGCCGGTTTTAGATGTAATTTTGGATTGGAGATGCTTAATGTGAGTCTGGAAGGAGAGTTTACAGTCTAACCAGGCACCTAGGTATTTGTAGTTGTCCACATATTCTAGGTCAGAACCGTCCAGAGTAGTGACGCTAGTCTGGCGGGAGGGTGCGGGCAGCAATCGGCACTTAGTTTTACTAGCATTTAAAAGCAGTTGGAGGCCACGGAAGGAGTGTTGTATGGTGTTGAAGCTCATTTGGAGGATTGTTAGCACAGTGTCCAAAGAAGGGCCAGATGTATACAGAATGGTGTCCTCTTTAAGAGACAATTGCAAAAAAAAAAGAGGGAAGTTTATAGATGTGAAAATACTCTACCGTGTGGTGTTTGGTAAAGGCTTGCCATGCATATGTATATACAAATGTATTTATTTATTTACTTTTCTGCCCTTCTGCACACCAGTATCTCTACCTGTACATGACCATCTGATCATTTATCACTCCAGTGTTAAACTGCAAAATTGTAATTATTCGCCTACCTCCTCATGCCTTTTGCAAACTGTATATAGAGACTCTTTTTCTACTGTGTTATTGACTTGTTAATTGTTCACTCCATGTGTAACTCTGTGTTGTTGTCTGTTCACACTGCTTTGCTTTATCTTGGCCAGGTCGCAGTTGTAAATGAGAACCTGTTCTCAACTAGCTTACCTGGTTAAATAAAGGTGAAATACATTTTAAAAAATACACAAATAAAGAAAAGTTCTGCACCACAGTAACTAGTTTGTGGCCATTTGTAGGCGAGCAGGTTTAATGAGTGGTAAAAAACAAAAGCTCTGTGGATCATTGATCCCCGGCAGCGGAGCTCATGTGTGAAGGAGGTGTATTAGTTAGGGTCTCCAGTGAGTCAGGCATTAGGAGCCTCGGTGGAGGATTTGGAACATGCACCTCCAATGGAGTGTAACGGGGCCATGTTTAACCTCTCAGGCCCACGCAAGGATCAATGGACTCCCGTAGGGAGACACACTCTGTCCTGGGGAAGCCCAGTGATGTGTTGTGGTCTTCAGCTGTACAAACTCTTACCCTTATACACTGAAAATAAGTCTGTCTATAAGTCAGAGCTTGTCAGTGCCCACTGAAGACCCATAGGGGAGAGGATATGGGGAGTGAGGTGGGACCCTACCCAGGTGCACCCCAGGTGCATGTCATCAAGACATCATAGTGTGTCTCACCGTAGCTCAGACTCAGGAGTGTTGAGAGCGCTGCTCAACAACAGAGGGAGTGTCCTCTACCCCCATCCTAGTCTCTCACAGGCGGGCAGGTCTGGCATGCACCGGAGGAGGAGTGTGTAGAGGGGACCTGCTGGTATTGATGAGTGATCTCAGCAGCACCCCAGCATGCCTCAGGGAAGGCATGGTGTGTGTGTGTGTAATAGTCCACAGTGGGGTTAGGGTACATACTCCTGGGCTTCAGAGCAGGTGACAGTAAGGGAACCCCCACTGTTTTACTCTTACTGTTCTCCTCAATGTCCAATTACAGGCAATTTCCTCTGCTTCCCCCCTGGCCCTCTCCAACATTACCCAAGCCCTACGCAGACCTCCCTAACCTGCTATGGGCCCTGGGGCCAGCCTCCCTGCCAAGGCCTGGGTCTAATCCACTTTCTCCCTGCCTCGCCATACCTCAGGGGGGCTTTGTACGGGTCCTGTACAGGGATAAGACTCGCCTCGCACTTTACACTTCAGGAAGGTTTACTGGAGGTTCCCGGTGTGGCGGAGAGCATTAGGAGTGCATTGTCTCGCTGTGCCTTGGTTCTATGCTGGATAATATGCAGACACACTCCAACCCCCATAGAGAACCACTTGGATACAGCAATTTCTCCATACAAAAGGCCTGAAATGACAGTGGAACAGGGCTTAACAATAGGTTCAGTTATTTACAGTTTGGTCTCTCAGGGTTTCACAGGGTTGTGCAGACACAAACAGAGAGCGCCTTCCAGTGGTGACACCAGGGAAGGACAGGGTGACAGAGGGCACCAATAGGGTTCACCACCAGGTCAACTGCCAGTTCAACCAATGCCCATGCTAATAGTGACAGTAAAATACACCAGGAATGCTAATGCTAGCAGAAAATAACACCAGGGCCCTATTTGATAACCCTGTGATCTACCATGCATGGCGTCAAATCTGCAGTGCAGTGCAGGACACGTCTCATTTGGAGCCATTGAGAGAGCCATTACATTCACGCTCAGTGATAGTCAGTTTGTGTGTATAGGAGGTTACATTTTAAGGTGATCTATGCTGCTTTTGAGAGCTGTTGGTGAGCAATGGAACATATTGTCAACGTAGTGCTCTCTTCATACTATCACAGAGCTGCTCCCCCCAAAACCCATCTCCTCACAGCCCATCCCTGCCTCTTAATCACGGCCCAAATCCCCTGACATCTATAATGGACGTGGAGCTGGATCTGCTACCGGACGACTTTGTCTTGACAGCATTTCCCTTGGAGGATACAAGCTTCTGATGGGCGTCTGGTTAGGTTACAGGTCCAGTCTCCTGTCCACTGGGGCCGGTTGAGTAGGTAGTTGCTGATGACTCCACTAGAATCAGCGCCAAATGGAGAAGCCAACCTCACTTTTTTTATATAAAGAGAATAGAACAGAACCCTACCCTTGAGGCTTTGTCAGTTATGGTGTTTTCAGTGCCCTGTAATGCCGCTTGGACAGTGGAGATCACAGCGTCTCATGGTGCTAGTCTGTGGAGCCAGTAGCGCTGACTGGAGACGCACATGGACCAGTGGACACAGAGGACTAAGAGCTAGAGGATTCAGCTACAGACAGCAGGCTACCCGGCGTCAGTATTGCCTGCTTCACTGTCTGTCTGATACCCATACTAGACTTACAGATGTAGGATCTTAATATGAGCCAGTCTCCTAGAGCAGGAAAATAATCCTACAGCAACAGGAAATGTAAATTACTATGTCAATTATAATTAATGGACATTTTTGTATTGTAAGGGAACATCAAATCTGAAATTACAAAGTGTAAATTACAAACATTAGAAACCTTTTTAAAACTCAAAGACGCTACAAGTTTTAAATGTCCTATGTTGCAGGAAACTTCACCTGCAACAGGGTGATTAAATTAAGATCCTGCATCTGTAGTGGATACAGTCACACTAGCACTTTCCCCTCCCTCCAGTCATACAGAACGGCCAGAGAGAGAGAGAGATGAGAGAGAGATGTCTTGGCAAAGCTTTTGCAAGAAGGAAAAGGGATTCCATGGGAAATGTCTGACTCGGTCAAACTGAATTATTTTGTCCCAGGGTGACATAGTAACTGTTGCTGGGATCATGGCTTGTCGGTCTAGAGAAAAAGAGCAAGGTCACAGTCAGGATAGCAGGAAGGAATGGAGCAGACGATAAGGACCGGGTTGCTCTTTTGTGCCAAGAGGACATGGATGGGGTTGTAATTGAAGTCTGTGATACAGGCACGAACCCCAGTGATAGAGATAGGAATAACAGCACTGTACTGTGTATCCCATTGAGCAGGAAATTATAATGCTAGTATTGAGTCGCACACAAAGACATAACAAAATTACATTGTAAATAACTTGTTGCTTAAAGTCTCTCTCTCCCCCCTCCCCAGCTGTCCAGGTGCACATTCTGAAGGCGGACAAGGCGGGCGAGTGGTGGAAG
The DNA here is from genome assembly GCF_045791955.1 of Oncorhynchus clarkii lewisi. Taxonomy (NCBI): domain Eukaryota; kingdom Metazoa; phylum Chordata; class Actinopteri; order Salmoniformes; family Salmonidae; genus Oncorhynchus; species Oncorhynchus clarkii. Next base: position 16,145,217 of record NC_092163.1, read on the forward strand.
TTCACCGTCAACATCATCTCTGTCTACAAGCAGGGCGAGAGCCGCATCCGCCGCGGCGACCAGTTCCTGTGGGTCAGGGCCAAGGATGTGGCGTGCAAGTGTCCAAAGATCAAGACCGGGAAGAAGTACCTGCTCCTGGGTAACAATGAGGATTCTCCAGGGCAGTCTGGAGTGGTGGCCGATAAGGGCTCCCTGGTCATCCAGTGGAGAGACACATGGGCCCGTCGGCTGAGGAAGTTCCAGCAACGTGAGAAGAAAGGCAAGTGCAAGAAGGCATAGGCGGAAAGTACGGACGACGCCTGGAGTGAGGGAATGGAACGCGGGACAGGAGAACGGATGAGTGGGTGTTGAAAAAGGACGAGAGGAGAGAGAGGGAGACTGAGGAAGGACAGAAAGGGCCTGTGCGTTGTCGCTACTTTTTCGAGTAGAAGCACGAAGAGAATATTATTGAGGAGATCTTTTCTAGTGGACTTTTGTGAAGGAGCTCACGCTGCAGGTGTCATTGCTTCGTTGTTTTTTCCTTCGAGATTTGTCTCTGTGGATTTGCCAAGTTTGCACCTATTACCAGTATATATAAAGTTATTTGTGTTTTCATTTTTTTTCATATTGATATTTCATAACCCTATTTTATGAGCATTTTGTGCTGGTGCGAAGACACCACCAATCAAGCCACTGCATTATCACAAGCTCTGTTTTCTGTCGTTTTTAGGGTCAGCTAATAATATCACTGACAAACCAGCCTGCATCGTCAAACGTCCTCACTTCAACTTTTTTTTTGTGTTGAAATTGTGTATCCTATTGGCAGTGCAGTAAAAAGTGCCATAAAATAACATTGGTTCTTCGCCTTGGAAATGCACGTTTCATGTATTATCAAATAGGTTGCCTTGCGCTTCGCCTGGTCGTATGTGTATGTGACATAAAACGCACAGTAACTAGCTACGTTTTTTTATTATATCACGGGTGTGACATATTGTACATTTGATTGAATGTTGGCCCCTAGATGCAGACAGTGAAATGGGAAGAAAGAAAATGAATGTCCATTCTTAAAAGGTGTACAAAATATTTGACTCCAGCATTGTTAACTAAGCTTAATCGAGGATATTATTTTAAATCTACACATTTCTCTTTGTCCGGTATCAGTGTTCAGAATGATCTGAAATGAATGAATGTTCATTGTGAATTGTGGTGAATAACACACTCGTGTACAGTTTCAAACTGCATGTCAACCTGTCTCCAAAAAGGATGGTTCTTATGTCAAATACATGGCGTCCATATTAGGACAGCGTCAGATGAGTTGATGTCCTAATATGGACACCGTGTCCTTACTCTCTTTTTGACTGGTGCTGCTGTCTAATTTCATGGTTAGTGTTTTTAATAATACTATTGCTGGATTCCCAAGAAGATGATGGACTGCATTCAAAAGGTCTGGGATTCCACAAAGACTCCTGCTATTAGAACAATAACAACCAGATTTCAGTTTAGGATCTTCAATCTCTATTTAGGATCACTTGTTTTAATATTTTATCAATGTTTGGTTCAATTATACTGAACAAACATAAGTGCAACATGCAATAATTAATGATTTTACAGAGTTACAATTCAATATAAGGAAATTAGTCAACTGAAATAAATGAATTAGGCCCTAATCTATGGATTTCACATGACTGGGCAGGGGCGCAGCCAATCAGAATTACTTTTTCCCCACAAAAGCGCTTTATTACAGATAAAAGTCCTCCTCAGTTTCATCAGCTGTCCTGGTGGCTGATCTCAGACGATCCCGCATGTGAGAAAGCCAGATGTGGTAGAGAAATGAACATTAAATTCTCTGGCAACAGCTTTGGTGGACATTCCTGCAGTCAGCATGCCAATTGCATGCTCCCTCAAAACATGACACATGTGGCATTGTGTTGTGTGACAAAACTGCCTTTTATTGTCCCCAGCACAAGGTGCACCTGTGTATCATGCTGTTTAATCAGCTTCTTGATATGCCACACCGGTCTTGTGGATGGATTATCTTGGTAAACAAGAAATGCTCACTAACAGGGCGGTAAACAAATGTGTGCACAAAATTTGAGAGAAATAAGCTTTTTGTGCGTATGGAACATTTCTGGGATCTTTTATTTCAGCTCATAAAACACTTCACATGTTGCTTTTATTTTTTTGTTCAGTATATATATAATGATCGAGTGATTTTGGAGCCAGTCCTTCTAAGAGACAGAAAGCAGTGCGGTTCTTCCCCATGTTGCCCAGATTTAGTATATAGATGTTTTTTTTTATTTGATATCGAAGGTGTACATTTATGAAATATGAATTCACATTACTATTATAACATAGTACACATGCTTTACACAAAACCAAAAGGAAGCATTTGCAATGATGTGAATATAAAACCTTGTCATACCTAAGGTTTCAAATAGACTAGCTACCACACTAGGCCCTGTGTGTGGACAACACACATCTGATTGTTTTCAGAGAACGTTAACCAAGCAGTGAGATATTGGTACATATTGAATTGAAAGCGTTACAATGTACATATGTATACGACCTCTCCCTAGGAACAATATTTACTAATATTGTAGGCTATTCACCAATCGGCACAGAATTGTTTCTGTGTCGTGTTAAATTCACACTATTTGGATGCAATTTTTTTTTTTATCACAATGTGTCAAGCATTTGTAATTGAAACAAGCCTCTTCCTCAAGGTACTAAAAAAAGGATTGTCAGTCAACAATAAAAAATCTGTATAGGTAGTATTTTTATGTGAAAATGATCTAGATAATAAAACTATTATTAACTTCAATTTATTGGTTGTAGATTTTAGCAAAGAGAACGGACAGAGTGCACACCTAAGAACAGTATTGATGTTCTTGTTGTATTGAGGCAAGAGAAATGTAAGAGTGCAGTTTACCTCTGACGGACAGTGGACTGTTCCAAACATTATTACACAAGCATTATTAGTCATTATTAGGCTTCATACCCCTTCTCCCCCCACTTAACCATCCATAGACCTCACCCTTGTGCATCAGATATACATGTTACAAGCTGGACTGCCTGCCACTCTAGAGTTCTTGAAAATTCTGTCTTGAGTGGTGTCCGGCATCCATATTAGCAAGTCATCAGATTTCAAGCAAACCTTTCAGTGGTCTTCCTAATATGGATGCCGTAGCAGCAGCTATTCAACAGCTGCAGACATTCTTCAATGTCTCTTACAAGGCTGTCAAATTAATTCAGTTCAGAACGATTCGAAGAGGGCGAAACGAGGACTAGGAGGGGGGGAAATCCTGTAATTCAATCACCTGATTATCCCCAAATGAATTAAAAACCACATCTTTCTTTAATTTCAAACCAATCAGATGTACATTGAGTGTCTGATTGCCAGCATCTGTGTTCCATACGGTTTCTCTCTGTGTACAGATCAGTCATATAAATACACATGCTTTGTGCTGGTGTATTGAAATATTACAGATGACATATTACACGTATTTATACATATATTTACATGTTACTTCCTTTCATCGTTATATCCATACTCGTGACATTAAATGTAAATGTATTTCTGTTTGGCACATAGTAAATAATCAAACCTCAATCGTTTTTCCCATTCTGTCTCTGTATCCCCATGATGTACATTTTAGATCAGTTTTCCAGGCAATGGATTGACAATGTCCTCCGCTTTGATGAAATATGACTACCGCAGACCTGTCAAAACGTTGCTTTTGTTCATACTTTTTAATTGTAAATGTTGTTTAGCTGTGTTGGCCTTTGCAAAACCATTTTTTTGCGATGTTTGTTTTACAATGTGTACTAATATATTATGGTTATTATATATGGATATATTTAATGACACGAGACATTGTGGATTTTATTCTGTCTTTTTTTTTGCTACTTGTTTGTGGTTGTTTAGATGTTTGTGATTTTAAGAAGGAAACAATAACTACTGAACACCAAGCTGGTAGAACTAAATCCAGAATTCAGTTGAAATAAACTCCTGTTAAGTCGCCACTAGTGTGACTCGTTCTTTTTCTCTTCTGCCTCTCTTTCTCTATCGTCTTAAATCATTCAATGTTTGCCTTAGGTCTCTGAAGCCGGAGTCCTGGGTGTAAACATACACACTTCTATCAACAGCTCCATTTGTGACTTAGGGAAGTACAGTAGAGGGCTAAGCATGCTGGGTGTAAATCGAATAGCTTTAGACCACCAAGCTCCGACCAGTAGTGGGATAGCTATACTGTTCACACAGACCAGTAGTGGGATAGCTATACTGTTCGCACAGACCAGTAGTGGGATATCTAGACTGTTCACACAGACCAGTAGTGGGATATCTAGACTGTTCACACAGACCAGTAGTAGGATAGCTATACTGTTCACACAGACCAGTAGTAGGATAGCTATACTGTTCACACAGACCAGTAGTAGGATAGCTATACTGTTCACACGGACCAGTAGTGGGATAGCTATACTGTTCACACAGACCAGTAGTAGGATAGCTATACTGTTCACACGGACCAGTAGTGGGATAGCTATACTGTTCACACAGACCAGTAGTAGGATAGCTATACTGTTCACACGGACCAGTAGTGGGATATCTAGACTGTTCACACAGACCAGTAGTAGGATAGCTATACTGTTCACACAGACCAGTAGTAGGATATCTAGACTGTTCACACAGACCAGTAGTAGAATATCTAGACTGTTCACACAGACCAGTAGTGGGATAGCTATACTGTTCACACAGACCAGTAGTAGGATAGCTATACTGTTCACACAGACCAGTAGTGGGATATCTAGACTGTTCACACAGACCAGTAGTAGGATAGCTATACTGTTCACACAGACCAGTAGTGGGATATCTAGACTGTTCACACAGACCAGTAGTAGGATAGCTATACTGTTCACACAGACCAGTAGTGGGATATCTAGACTGTTCACACAGACCAGTAGTGGGATAGCTATACTGTTCACACAGACCAGTAGTGGGATATCTAGACTGTTCACACAGACCAGTAGTGGGATATCTAGACTGTTCACACAGACCAGTAGTGGGATATCTAGACTGTTCACACAGACCAGTAGTGGAATAGCTAGACTGTTCACACAGACCAGTAGTGGGATAGCTATACTGTTCACACAGACCAGTAGTAGGATAGCTATACTGTTCACACAGACCAGTAGTAGGATAGCTATACTGTTCACACGGACCAGTAGTGGGATAGCTATACTGTTCACACAGACCAGTAGTAGGATAGCTATACTGTTCACACGGACCAGTAGTGGGATAGCTATACTGTTCACACGGACCAGTAGTGGGATATCTATACTGTTCACACGGACCAGTAGTGGGATAGCTATACTGTTCACACGGACCAGTAGTAGGATAGCTATACTGTTCACACGGACCAGTAGTGGGATAGCTATACTGTTCACACAGACCAGTAGTGGGATATCTAGACTGTTCACACAGACCAGTAGTGGGATATCTAGACTGTTCACACAGACCAGTAGTAGGATAGCTATACTGTTCACACAGACCAGTAGTAGGATAGCTATACTGTTCACACAGACCAGTAGTAGGATAGCTATACTGTTCACACGGACCAGTAGTGGGATAGCTATACTGTTCACACAGACCAGTAGTAGGATAGCTATACTGTTCACACGGACCAGTAGTGGGATAGCTATACTGTTCACACAGACCAGTAGTAGGATAGCTATACTGTTCACACGGACCAGTAGTGGGATATCTAGACTGTTCACACAGACCAGTAGTAGGATAGCTATACTGTTCACACAGACCAGTAGTAGGATATCTAGACTGTTCACACAGACCAGTAGTAGAATATCTAGACTGTTCACACAGACCAGTAGTGGGATAGCTATACTGTTCACACAGACCAGTAGTAGGATAGCTATACTGTTCACACGGACCAGTAGTGGGATATCTAGACTGTTCACACAGACCAGTAGTAGGATAGCTATACTGTTCACACAGACCAGTAGTGGGATATCTAGACTGTTCACACAGACCAGTAGTAGGATAGCTATACTGTTCACACAGACCAGTAGTGGGATATCTAGACTGTTCACACAGACCAGTAGTGGGATAGCTATACTGTTCACACAGACCAGTAGTGGGATATCTAGACTGTTCACACAGACCAGTAGTGGGATATCTAGACTGTTCACACAGACCAGTAGTGGGATATCTAGACTGTTCACACAGACCAGTAGTGGAATAGCTAGACTGTTCACACAGACCAGTAGTGGGATAGCTATACTGTTCACACAGACCAGTAGTAGGATAGCTATACTGTTCACACAGACCAGTAGTAGGATAGCTATACTGTTCACACGGACCAGTAGTGGGATAGCTATACTGTTCACACAGACCAGTAGTAGGATAGCTATACTGTTCACACGGACCAGTAGTGGGATAGCTATACTGTTCACACGGACCAGTAGTGGGATATCTATACTGTTCACACGGACCAGTAGTGGGATAGCTATACTGTTCACACAGACCAGTAGTAGGATAGCTATACTGTTCACACGGACCAGTAGTGGGATAGCTATACTGTTCACACAGACCAGTAGTAGGATAGCTATACTGTTCACACGGACCAGTAGTGGGATATCTAGACTGTTCACACAGACCAGTAGTAGGATAGCTATACTGTTCACACAGACCAGTAGTAGGATAGCTATACTGTTCACACAGACCAGTAGTAGGATAGCTATACTGTTCACACGGACCAGTAGTGGGATAGCTATACTGTTCACACAGACCAGTAGTAGGATAGCTATACTGTTCACACGGACCAGTAGTGGGATAGCTATACTGTTCACACAGACCAGTAGTAGGATAGCTATACTGTTCACACGGACCAGTAGTGGGATATCTAGACTGTTCACACAGACCAGTAGTAGGATAGCTATACTGTTCACACAGACCAGTAGTAGGATATCTAGACTGTTCACACAGACCAGTAGTAGAATATCTAGACTGTTCACACAGACCAGTAGTGGGATAGCTATACTGTTCACACAGACCAGTAGTAGGATAGCTATACTGTTCACACGGACCAGTAGTGGGATATCTAGACTGTTCACACAGACCAGTAGTAGGATAGCTATACTGTTCACACAGACCAGTAGTGGGATATCTAGACTGTTCACACAGACCAGTAGTAGGATAGCTATACTGTTCACACAGACCAGTAGTGGGATATCTAGACTGTTCACACAGACCAGTAGTGGGATAGCTATACTGTTCACACAGACCAGTAGTGGGATATCTAGACTGTTCACACAGACCAGTAGTGGGATATCTAGACTGTTCACACAGACCAGTAGTGGGATATCTAGACTGTTCACACAGACCAGTAGTGGGATATCTAGACTGTTCACACAGACCAGTAGTGGAATAGCTAGACTGTTCACACAGACCAGTAGTGGGATAGCTATACTGTTCACACAGACCAGTAGTAGGATAGCTATACTGTTCACACAGACCAGTAGTAGGATAGCTATACTGTTCACACGGACCAGTAGTGGGATAGCTATACTGTTCACACAGACCAGTAGTAGGATAGCTATACTGTTCACACGGACCAGTAGTGGGATAGCTATACTGTTCACACAGACCAGTAGTAGGATAGCTATACTGTTCACACGGACCAGTAGTGGGATATCTAGACTGTTCACACAGACCAGTAGTAGGATAGCTATACTGTTCACACAGACCAGTAGTAGGATAGCTATACTGTTCACACAGGCCAGTAGTAGGATAGCTATACTGTTCACACGGACCAGTAGTGGGATATCTAGACTGTTCACACAGACCAGTAGTGGGATATCTAGACTGTTCACACAGACCAGTAGTGGAATAGCTAGACTGTTCACACAGACCAGTAGTGGGATAGCTATACTGTTCACACAGACCAGTAGTAGGATAGCTATACTGTTCACACAGACCAGTAGTAGGATAGCTATACTGTTCACACGGACCAGTAGTGGGATAGCTATACTGTTCACACAGACCAGTAGTAGGATAGCTATACTGTTCACACGGACCAGTAGTGGGATAGCTATACTGTTCACACAGACCAGTAGTAGGATAGCTATACTGTTCACACGGACCAGTAGTGGGATATCTAGACTGTTCACACAGACCAGTAGTAGGATAGCTATACTGTTCACACAGACCAGTAGTAGGATAGCTATACTGTTCACACAGACCAGTAGTAGGATAGCTATACTGTTCACACAGACCAGTAGTAGGATAGCTATACTGTTCACACGGACCAGTAGTGGGATAGCTATACTGTTCACACAGACCAGTAGTAGGATAGCTATACTGTTCACACGGACCAGTAGTGGGATATCTAGACTGTTCACACAGACCAGTAGTAGGATAGCTATACTGTTCACACAGACCAGTAGTAGGATATCTAGACTGTTCACACAGACCAGTAGTAGAATATCTAGACTGTTCACACAGACCAGTAGTAGGATAGCTATACTGTTCACACAGACCAGTAGTAGGATAGCTATACTGTTCACACGGACCAGTAGTGGGATAGCTATACTGTTCACACAGACCAGTAGTAGGATAGCTATACTGTTCACACGGACCAGTAGTGGGATAGCTATACTGTTCACACAGACCAGTAGTAGGATAGCTATACTGTTCACACGGACCAGTAGTGGGATATCTAGACTGTTCACACAGACCAGTAGTAGGATAGCTATACTGTTCACACAGACCAGTAGTGGGATATCTAGACTGTTCACACAGACCAGTAGTAGGATAGCTATACTGTTCACACAGACCAGTAGTGGGATATCTAGACTGTTCACACAGACCAGTAGTGGGATAGCTATACTGTTCACACAGACCAGTAGTGGGATATCTAGACTGTTCACACAGACCAGTAGTGGGATATCTAGACTGTTCACACAGACCAGTAGTGGGATATCTAGACTGTTCACACAGACCAGTAGTGGAATAGCTAGACTGTTTACACAGACCAGTAGTGGGATAGCTATACTGTTCACACAGACCAGTAGTGGGATATCTAGACTGTTCACACAGACCAGTAGTGGGATATCTAGACTGTTCACACAGACCAGTAGTGGGATATCTATACTGTTCACACAGACCAGTAGTGGGATATCTATACTGTTCACACAGACCAGTAGTAGGATAGCTATACTGTTCACACAGACCAGTAGTGGGATATCTAGACTGCTCACACAGACCAGTAGTGGGATATCTAGACTGTTCACACAGACCAGTAGTGGGATATCTATACTGTTCACACAGACCAGTAGTGGGATAGCTAGACTGTTCACACAGATCAGTAGTGGGATAGCTATACTGTTCACACAGACCAGTAGTGGGATAGCTAGACTGTTCACACAGACCAGTAGTGGGATACCTATACTGTTCACACAGACCAGTAGTGGGATATCTAGACTGTTCACACGGCAAGCAAGCATCTCCCAACCTTTTGGAGCATCTGCAAGGCTTTTAAATTGACATAGTGGAAGAACGCAGAGTATGCTATAGATACAGTACATTATCCTTAGTAGATTACCAATATTATATAACACGAATGTCTTTACACCAAGGAGTCCATGGATTGTGCTGTTAACTGTAAATGTTGTTTATTAGAAATGACAAGATTGCATTAAGCTAAACGGATTCACCTTCATGTTAAAAAGTGACACAGTCATACGTGTTATTTGTTTTGGCTGGCATTATCCTATAAACATGATCAAATCCCAAGACAAATGATACCATTAGAACCGCTAGTGGGTAAATATAATAATAATACTTAATATGCAGATATGTGAGAGATGATATGGGTGAGTGAATTGCTAAGCTAGCAGAATTAGCGACCCGGAACCCCGGACCTCTCAGCCCACAGACAGAATTAGGAAAGAAAAAGTCCCCCCCCCCCCATGGGAGGTCCTACAGTAGGTCAGTGCTACCCTTTACCCAACCAACACCCACGTACGAAAAGAAAACATTGTTGCTGGTTCCCCATAAGCCAAGGCTCAACTCTCCAAGTGTCCAGGTACAGTGGAGAACAGTACAATGCACCCGGTTTTCATACAAGGGGAAAGGAGAGAGGAAATATAGAGGGAGGGAGGTGGAAGAGCGTGTGTGTGTCATTATTAGTGTATGTGTGTGTTTAACAGGGCACAGGGGTGGTATGTTAGAGGGCTTGGAAGCACTGGGGCCGTATGTATCAAGCGTCTCAGTGTAGGAGTGCTGATCTAGAATCAAGTCTGCCTTGTCTATGTCATTTTATTCATTGGGATATAAAAGGCAAACCTGGTCCTAAATCAGCGCGCTTGATACATACCTGCATAAGTGCCTCTGCGCCTCGTCTCCCCTGTAGGCTCTCCACGCAGTCTCAGTGGTCATCCGACGGATGGTGCGACGTCCAAAACGCTCCCCTCAGCCTCTTCGTTAGGTGGGCCACACAGCAACCACCACTATAGCAATGAGCAGGAGAACTATCACCACCAGCATCCCTGAAACAAGAATAGAAACACAAACCGAAGGATAAGTACTGTAGGGGGGGAAACTCGACAGAAACTCAAACAATCAACAACTTTACAAAGTGTACCTAATGCAGAGTAGTTACAGCACATAGACAGGTACAGTGCATGCTAGTTACATAGACAGGGAATTCTACACATTGCCTAAATTCTTCTGATCAGGCTAAGACAGCCACAGACCAAAGGAACAGGTGGTGGAAAAGCAACCAATCAGTAAACTTGAAAAAGGTAGGCCTAGGCCTTTATCTAGTTAGCTCAGACCTTTGGCCCTACCCAATTTTATAAATCCTTGCTGTGCCCCTGTGTTTAGGCTAGTACCCTCATATTACCTGCACATTTTCACCAAGATGACTTAATACACGTTTATATGCAATCTAGAACTGTGACAGGTTTATTGGCACAGATCACGCTGCGGTGGGCATGTGTTCCAGATCTGACTTCACTGGAGAGAGAGGGTAATCAATGTTTTTCCACCAATGCTGTGGAGACAGAGGAGACTTGAAAGATTATACTCTAGCTACCTCACACTTAAATCAAAAGCTTCTTACCCAACAGGACCTGAAAATGATATAGACACAGATCAAATTAAAGTTTTTATCATGGCCAAGATAATAAAGAAAATATAGAAAAACTATTCAAAAAGTTCAAGACCAACATTTATTATCAAGACTGTAAAATCGATAGTTATTCTGTGTTTGCATATAAGCCGACAACCACCGTTCAATGGGTTTTCCAGTTGTCTCGGCTAGTCTGTTGTCATCTAACCTACAGCTGTTTCAAATCCTGAAACCTTTCTAAGGTGTTGGTAAGAATAAAAGGACTGGTGGATGGCTGGTGTCAAGTGTCATACCTCTCAACCGTGGTCAGCTTTCATGGCAGCTAGGGGGATTTCTCTCCCAACTTCATGCCACACATTACAGTAGATACGGAAAACTCCAAGGACACGTTTAGCCACATTTTCCTCTCTCTCGTGTTTCTCCTTGAATGGCATCACCATCGGGTGAAGTTTTCAAACAACTGCATCCTGGAGAATCTGATGTCTTGATGGCTGTCGACAGTCTCTGGCTGACTCAAGTTGTCCGTGGTCATTTCGCATGCGAGCTGGTATTTCCCCTCCCGGACTTTTCACTTTTGGTTAACATTTCTTTCATACTTTGGCTTTCTCGTCGTGCATTCTACTCTGCAGCGTAATTGCAGTCTGGTCCACAGGGATAGATAGGGGGGAAGATGAACCCAAGCTGAACTAATTGCCTGCGTCGTAGTCAGAGTAGAACTGCTAATCTAGGATCAGCCCCCCGTCCGTCCGTCCCGTCCGTCCGTCCGTGGAATCTTGTTCCTTTGGATCTAAAAGGCAAACCTGATTCTAGATCAGATGTTCTTATGAGACATAGGACTTGGCTAGGAAGCTTGGATGTGGCAGCAGCGAGTCCAAAGGTCTGGATGACTCGTTAGCTTGGTTGGTTGCGACACTTTCTCCTACTTTTAGGATTCCTTAATTGAATATGGTGGTATGGCTACTGCAAGGATACACTACTAAACAGTTCCAAACTGAGGGAAAGATCCCTCAGAGGGAAATATCTCTCTGTCTGAGTTGAGTGAAGGAGATGCAGGCACAATTTAGTGGCTACGCACATTCACCATACTCTACATGTAACCAATTAATCCTAGTCCTATTTCCCCTTCTTCTCCTAAGTTTTTATTTCAAACTTTCAATAAAACAGCTCTGTCTGAAGCCTAGTATGCTAGTCTCCGACCTCTTCGAATGATCATTGATCGAGACAGGACCTCCCCACTTGATAACTTACACATGTGAGCAGAGCCGCAACAACGTAAATGTCAAGTGGGAACATTCCTCCCAACAGCCCTCATGATGGCTTTTTAAACACCTCACACTTAAGAGAAATATACACACACGCACACACACACACGACAATTAACTACGCTTCAGTGTGAAGGATATTAAAACAGGATAGTATGCCGTCATCTTTACATTCAGCTCGACTTGACGGAGGGCGTAGGCAGATAAACAAGTCAAATTACGTTAGACGTTCATCATTGGGATAATAAAGTCATCTTCTTCTTCGATATGTTCCCTACCACCCAGTCACGTCAGCCCCCAGACACCCAACTAACACTCCCTCCCCTTCTCTTTGGGACAGTCCCCGTCCCGCTAAGTAACTAAATAAGTTACTCCTGACGAAGCAATGACAACAATCACATTTGCAGGCCAAATAGATGAGACTACGCTTCGCCATTGAAGCCAAGGGGTTTACAGTGCAGTCAGCAGTCAAAGTGACCCCCCCCCAAGAGCTTTAGAGATGGGCAGAGTAGGAAGGATTGGGGTACACCCTTTTTTGGCATTTCCCGACAGATCGGTAAGAGAAATCCTAATTGGTGGGGAAAAGGAAGGGATGCGGGTGGAATTTGTATTTCTGTCTCTGCCCTCGCCAACACACACACCTCCCCCGTTCGTACCCTTTGCCTATGGTTCATAGCTTTTCGGCCACAAAAGACCGATTTGATGTTAACATGGTTTGCGAGGTCACCACTTTTCTAACTGTAAACTGTCAGGTTTCTCACACCATGGTAGATAGTTATCCTCCAGCAATTCCATTGTAATATGAATATATCCCTTCAGAACACGTTGATGACCATCGTGTTGAAGTAATATACAGTCAAATGAAAAGCGTTCGCAGAGGAATAACACATTTCAGAGGGGCAGATCGAGTCTGTCGGATGCTTGTGTAGTTTGAAAAATAAGCAGTAAAGCGACTGCTGTTTCAGATCTATTGTTTGACAGCCATCCAATGTTCCACTCTTGCCAGCCAAAAAGCAGTGGTAAAGGTGAGGTAAGCATTTGTTAACGTGACAAACCATGACATTCGGGACCTGTTACCCCCTCTAGGTCATGGGATCAACCCCGTCATACGTACAAAACTCTTGGATCTTTCGTTGTTTTAGTACAGCCCCAGATTTGAATGGTTTGTTTCAGTATTTTTTCGGTCCAACACTGAAATGAATGCTAGGGCATGGGAGACGAGTAAAAAATGATCATATCGGCATCAAAAGTATTCAAGGTTTACTTAACAGGCTGAAAGGGATTCAGTGAAATGAAGTTACATTTACCTATCCTCAATGACAACCCCTCGAAAGCCCTAACTATTCAGGCCTACTTGAGATGCAAGCCACCTGCGGGATTCGAGTCTGTGAGTATGTGTGTGTGTGGGGTTTCCCTCCAGCCTCCGCAGGCCCATGGGATTAGTCCATTGGAGAGAGGGCGAGAGGTCTGCCCCCACGTTGCCTGATGAGACACTTAAGCCCTGGGAAACTCACACCACCCTCCTAGGGCCCTTTGGTGCTAAGGGGTCATCTGCCTTTCTAATGCCCCCTACCCCCCTCAAAACCTGTTCACTACCCATTTCCCAGTAAAGGGAAGTGACATTGAAAAGTAGGCTTTACTTTATTGCATCTTTTAATTGGGCAGCCTTAATGTTCTCATTTTGCTCAAAGCTTAAACACGGTTTAAAAAGGCTAACCCCAAGTTAGCTTTAAAAGCTTGAACGTTTTTCGTGTCACCCATATATCCTGGTGAAATCCACAACCGTGTTGTGGTCTGATTGTGGCTCTTCCCCAATAAACCTCAGCACCGTGAGACTGATGGCTTGAGGACTTGTAATGTGCTCGTGTCTCGACTCTCAGTATGTCTCAACAAGATCCAGGAGGTTTCACAAGCCTGCCCTGAGACCCAGTCCCGTTGCTGCAGGACGGATCCATGGCGGTATGTTATGCTATGTGGGTCCTTCCTCCCTTCAGCGGAGAGATGACCCCTAACCATGTTCAGCCCGTGCTCGTCCAGCCTTCAGCTTGCCAACAAAACACAAAAGGTAGGATGGATTTTCCACAGCGTCCTCAGTCACTCATCTCTCTATCCTTGTTTTGTCTCTGGCAGAAGGTCTAAGAGGTTGATTAAAGATTGACACAACTGCAAACAAAAGCCTCAGGTTCCATCAGTACACGTATAAGAAGATGTGAGTTTGCTGCAGGTAATTCATCTAAATGCTGCAACTCCTAACAGTTAAAATCCCAAAATCTTAAATCAGGATTCTGCCCCCACTGTGCATAATCTGGGATGTTTCTTCTCTTATGAGAGAAAGTATGTCAAGTATGCCCGTCTCCTTGTCAAAGCCAGTCTTTCCCACCCATAGGAGAACAGAAGGAAGACATAACACTCAAGCCTGGGCTTTGGACGAGCTGGGTTCCAAAAACAAATAAAGCCCAGGCTCAGGAATCATCAACACACACCCAAGAACAAGAGGAGAAACACTCCAAAAGATGTGTGGCGTGTTCTAGTTTCAATTATTTCTTTGCACGAGACAAAGACAAGTGTCAAACAAACCAGGAGAAGAGAGGATGGAAAAAGGAGGAATGGAGCGGGTGGGGACACCCAAACTACCCCCCCCCCCCCCCTCCCAAGCATTGGCACTGTACAGAAGAGAAGGGATAGGGAGAAAACATTGAGATAGATCGCAGACAGATATGTATGTGAGCGCACGAGTGAGAAAGAGAGAGCGAGAGAGAGAGAGAGAGACTGACTCCTGGGTAAGCACAATGTGCCCGGTGACACTAGTTCTGAGATCTTCAAACAAACCTTCCCTGGGTGTCATGGTGACTGGACAGAAATGGCATTAAATGTTATATTAGCTGAGCGTTCATCGCATCCCCAGATCTTACGGTTGTATCTCCGCGCCACTGTTCGCCTGTTAGTGGGGGCTCCTGGTGCAACAATGCGACCATCTCCAAGGTGACGGGGACTGGCGTTTACAAGGCAAACATAGCTTGACGACGCCAACAAGCTTTGTCGGACATTCCTGTTCTCGCTGTACGGTAGCTAGCCTAGCGACCTCCCCTCTCTGGCATATCTTTTTCCCAGCAGAGAGAAAGAAGCAGGGTGGCCATTGAGAGAGGAAAGCCGGGCTTTGTAAAGGCTAAAGACCAAAGAGCCGAGTTAAACAAATTAAAGGGGATTGGGGGGTAATGGTGAGGGAGGGCCCCATTGACACAGCATCACAGCTCCTCTTTAGCTCTGTAAACCACTGAACTCCATCAAAGACTGGTTACAAGAGAGGGTGGTGCTGACTTACTACACTACAGACTGGCTCCCGGGAGTCCTTTGAAAGTGGTACCAAGAAAGGCTTTTTGACTTACTACAGAGTCTGTACTACAGCCTGACTCTTGGAAGCCCCTTTCACAGAGTAAGGGACTGGGGATTGGATAGGGGGACCTATGTGGGACTGTTTTCTATAGCAGAGAGTAGTAGATGTGATAGACAATCCCCACGCCACTGTGTGGTGTTTCGGTGTCATCAATGTCGTTGTTTCTGGTCAATTAAGCAGCATCGAGTCTGCTTCCGGGAGGCACAGCAATGATATCGCTGAATGGACTACGATGGATGGAGCTACTCTGAGAGAATGCAGCTTCAGATGGTTCTGATAGGAGCTCTTCAACACGATCTTTAACCATCATGAATGACTTACCTGGAGAGTAAAAAGATTATAGGACCGAGACTCAATATAACACATAACTGAGTGCATTTGGAGTTTGGGTCTGGCTTTCCCATTACTGAAGGTCTAAGCTCCCTTTACTAGGCCATTCACAGCACCCTGAACTGTACTGAGAGCTGCAGAAAGAGAAAAGGGAGATGGGACCAATGCTTATAAATCTGGATGAGAGACAGACTTATCACAGTTGGGTTAGGAACACAGAGCAGATCAAATGGCCTAACAGACCGCAGCGACCCTGGAGAAGAAAGAGAAGGAAGATGGGCTCACCGCAGGAAGCCGACTTAGTCTCCACCAGCTTAACCCTTCGTGTCTCGTTGCGGATCCGGTCATCCGTCTTGTCCACCAGGTGGGTGAGGTCATCGATGATTTCTAAGAGGGAAAGAGAGAAGTGACAAAGTTAGTTGGAACGATGCTTCAGTTCAATATCAGTTAAAGTACATCTCAAAGACCACCATTTTTGATTTTTTTTAAAAGTATGATTCTTTTCAGATTTAAGAGACCTCCAACAGTCCTATACTCTCGGCACTCGCTAATAAAATCACCCTTTATAGAAACGCTATGGACTTGGAAGGAAACAGAGCCGATATAGGTGCTGTCGGCAGCCTCAAACAGCCCTCGAGACAAAAGACAAGAGCGATAGGGGGAATGTGTGAAAGCACTCTTCTACCTTTCAAAATCGTTCAGTACTTCCTGAATCAATGCTGGATTTAATCAGTGACTCTACTGTGTTTTAACGGCTGCTCGTGGAACAGACGCCAGCCGGGCGCTGCTGCAGTACAGTAGGCCTTCCTGTCTTGAAGGCCGTCCAGCTGGAGGCCTGCGATTCATAACGACGAGTTGCCATGGTGACATGACAGCCATGGCAGTCCACAACTGCTGGAGACCACCCGAGACCACGACTTAGGTCACTGCCATCCAACACTACAGCACAGCAAAATCCCAGCAGGCAAAACTGGTTGACATGATTGTAAAACTGGTCATTTAAAAAAGTGGCATTTCACAACCAGTTTTGCTCCCTAGGAAATGCAGTGAGCATTTACATATTAAATCGCT
Source organism: Oncorhynchus clarkii lewisi (assembly GCF_045791955.1). Lineage (NCBI taxonomy): Eukaryota > Metazoa > Chordata > Actinopteri > Salmoniformes > Salmonidae > Oncorhynchus > Oncorhynchus clarkii. The sequence continues at coordinate 16,162,400 of NC_092163.1, forward strand.
TCACTTGCTGCAAGAGACTGTTTTTGTATGACATTGAGTGAACTGTGTTTCAGCGGCGAGAGCCTTTGAAAATGTTCCCACTGCTGTACTTGCTATTCAACTCATAGGCGGAGTAAACCAATTACTCAACAATGAAACACAAACATGAAGAAATATCTGAAGAAATATGAGCGAAAAAGTGTCAAAACAGCATGGCTCATTGATCGAGTGCTACATTAAATTATTTATTGCTAAACAGAATCTAAATGATCCATTTCGTCTTTAGCGTTTGGGGGTACGTCTGTAGCTGTGTGGCACTGGCTCTTCGTTTTTTCAACTCAAGCCTCGATGATAGGTCCTCTCCAGTCTCCAGCAAACCTTTGACAGAATTAAAAAAATGCTAGGGGCACGAACAGTGACGTGTTGTGGACTTAGATTTTTTTTTAAACAAACTGAGGCTGAGGAGAAAAAGACCAACTGAACGGACAGAAACTCTGTTCACATATTACCCGATTTGGCAAGTTGGGAGTATTTTCAGGAAAGGAAAGCAAGTCTTTCACCTACAGGTCCTCCTTTGGCTGCCAACTCAAACAAGCTGCTTTCTTATTTCCAGGAAACTACCTGTTTTCTGATGTCTGAGACAGACATACATGTCTAAGAGAGGGTTTTCAAGCAAGTTACAAAATTACTCCAATATAATTAGCATCCGTCCTGCGTAACATCAACTAGGCTAAATAATGAAATTCTCACGAGTGAGTTTGAAGGTCATAATCAGACTATTCTTATCTCTAGGTAAGTTGTCTTTCCTAGTTTCGAGACACCCCTTCGCCAGTGAGAAAACATGCTTCGGTAAGTGGAGTCATCAGTGGTTGACTGAACCTGCTTTCGGCCCAACTCAGATAATTAAGTTGGGGATAATTTGGGTGAGGCGGGTCAGGCAGAGTCAGTTTAAAGGAGCAAAGTGCGGAGCAGAGAGGAAAGGGGCGACGGAGAGACGTGAGAGGGCCATGTGTAAAACATCTCCTGGGACATCCACCTCATCCTAGCATGAGGCAACAATTTATGAGCAGCGAAAAAGAGAGAAAGAAACCAAGAGGGTCTTACAAGTTGACCAGCTACCCCTTGGGATAGGTACACAAAAAATGAAAAATACACAAAGAACGAGCCGACTCGCTTTCCCTCTTCGCATGCCGCACTCCAGAGACATAATTCCCAATTTCCTAATGTAGCACGTTACTCCGATACATGACAGCTGCTCTCCATGGCTCGGACTGGGCCTATCAGCCACACCACAATGCAAGCCCTATTCCAAAACTAAGGTTGTTTATTTTAAATGCTATTACACTGGATAAACCTCCAAACCCACAGTGTGGGAGAGAGCACAGAGTCATAGGCTCATACTCACATAGTAATGTCATCCGGTGCACTGTAAGTGACGGCTTGCAACCCCCCCCTTCACATTGGTAAGTAGAGGAAGCCATCTTTCTAAACTCTGAGCAGGCACCTAACGCTAGCATCAGAAACAGTGGAACGTATGCTGAGGTCTGCAATCACCGCCCTATCCCGCACCCCCTTTTTTTCCCCCTAAGGGGTGGGTCAGCTTAATATTGTGTAAAGATAGTTGCTTCCATCATTGAAATTGTCTGCATAATTTCCAGACCCCCATATATTTTTTGGGTAAATATATATATCCATATACATACACGCATGCATACATATACACACACATACCTATATAGACAAACATACTTTTTTTTAGAATATTCCTTTATTATTCCCCACAAACCCTACCACCCTTCCTCCGATTGGAGTAAACTAATAAACACTTAGGCTTCTACCTTCAGTTTATACATCTTATACACATTTTACAGACACAATCTATTTTACAATAGTTATATTTGGTTTGTTTTTAGTCCTTCCTCTATTTCTGATGTCCATCCAGTTTGATTTCTATTTGTAACTGTGCTATTTCACAAAGGTTCTGAACCGATATACATTTTACAGACCCCATATGTTTTACATTGGTTATCTTGTTATTAGTCCCACCCTTCAGCTCCACTCAACCCCTCCCATCCATCTCTCAATATCCTCCATTTTGGATTTCTACTTGCCATATATTTTTCAACTGTGCTGTGATGCTTCACAAACGTATTGAACCTTTCTATTCTCATAGCTTCTACAAATTGTAAATTAAAAATAAACATTTTTGCTAAAATAATTATTAAATTATTGATTGATTGACTATGGCTTTTCAAATCACGCAGTATTGCTGTCTGCAGCGTTAGTTCTAGGCAAATGTTGTAATTCTTCAGCCATTCCTGGACCTGTGACCAAAAACGAGCTACATATGGACAATACCAAAATAAATGATCTAATGACTCTGCCTCCTCACAGCAGAATCTGCAGAGCTGGGAAGATTGTATCCCCCATATATATAACATTCTATTAGTTGCAAGAATTTTGTATAGTAATTTAAATTGAAAAATTCAAAGTTTTGAAACCGGCGTTGTTTTGAGTATCAATTCATAAACCATGTGCCATGGAATGGGTACATCAAAAATCTCTTCCCAACTATTTTATCCCACACCCCCTTACTAAACCCCCTCTCCCGTCAAGGACCAACAATGGTAAACACGCTGGTCGAACAGAGCCTTTTGTCGATGTCAGTGATGAGGCTCTCTTTAGAATACAGCCCAAAGTCAAGGCGAGACATTATTGCTAAGAGTCTGCTTAGACAGTATCTCACTTTGACTTTGGTGAGACACAGCTGTTTGTGTCTAGTTACCATCCCGTGTGCAGCACATCAACAAGTTGAATGAATGGATTTCTCCACCCACACATCCCCACAGACACAAACCAATGTGAAAGCCCAATCTAAAACAGCAATCTAAAGTTGACAGAAAAACTCGAATCAAAGACTTTAATACAATGCAGATAAATGGGCAACGAGCCATCGATTTCCCACCTTTTTTAAATGAAGGGACAAGTGATTGCAAGTCAAAGGAATTGGTAAAAAACAAACAAGAATAGTTTCCTTCACAATTAAGACAACTTCGGTGTTCTTCCTTCCCTGAGGAAAGAGACATGAATCTATCAGCATAATAATATACACAAGTAACTAACTACACTTTTCTTAATTAACCTATGCAAACATATTTATGTCCTTTCTCCAACATTCCCCAAGAAAATGCAGGAGGCAATTAGCAAGTTCTTAATGGATACCGACGGTTCACATTGTCACCTCATTTGTTTAGCTAACAACACAATTAAAAACTCCAGGCGCAGTCGCTTGGGGGAAAGACCGGGTGGGTGGGTGGTTGTTTGGCAGCCAAAAGACAGAGACAGCAGTGCTGTTGAGATTACACGGATGTGTCAACTGACAGGCCAAGTTCACAGCTCTGGAAAGGAAAAAAAAGAAGACACTTTCCTTCCCAAACAGCAAAATAAACAGCGCAATCCTGTCTCTTCCAGAAGGGAACACGCCATTGTCACCTTGCTTCCCTCTCTTTCTATAGCTCTTTCTCAACTATATGCAAAGAAGGGAAAGCACCCTCGCATGAGTTTGTTTTCAGGTTGTATCATTTCCCTAGTCTTCTCTGGTCTTTGTCCTGTGTACAGGTTGCAGAGGAGGAAAGGTGTAGGCATGCCCACGAGGGATGTCATTTGACACAGCAATTCCCCAACCACACTGGTGCACCGTAGGACACCTCCGACCACATTCTTCTGACGAAACATGACGCCGCCGAAGGCTCTGGAAAACAGATGTTGTTCTGCAATGACGTCACTCACATCTTTACTTTCTCCTCCGCGGCCGACTACACTGCGCCCTCTCAGAGTCCCATCATTTCCCGTCCAAGACAATTACGCTGCTTCTCTAAACAATGTTCCTGATTGCCTTTAGATCCAATGCCAGCTTCCTGTCTCAAGACACAATAGTTAACAGGTTCATTTCCATCCCTGTTGGATGGTCATCTGGATGGAGAGACTGAGAGACTTCCTCTCCTCTGCACATAGGGAACAGTGAGTTCTAGGATGAACGCCTTAGTTTCAGTATTGGACGGCCAATTGTTTTGGGAGACCAAAGAAGAAGAAATCCCTTTGAGGAATAGTGTTTGTCATGGACAATGTTCTCCTTCCGTGTCCTATCACTGGCTCTGGCAATGAGGATTGGAGGATATGATCTCAGGGTCCAACATTACCGGTTCTTGCTCATCCAGATCCAAGATCCAACTTTATTACACAACTGTAAGCAGAGCAATACTTATGGTCCGGTACTAACAGAAACAAGGAGGCCATTCGGGACCAAAGGAGCAGAGCTGGGGCCTTGGCGCCAGTTACAAAATGGAATGGAGTTCGTCAAGGGGCAGGAAGTGCAACTGAGTGAAGCAATGGTTCAGGTACTGGGGTCTGTCAACGCAGCATCCTGGGAGGGATTTCCCAGTCTCACCCTCCACAGGATGTGGTGTTGGGCCATGGGCCAATAGGCATCCAGTACCACCAACAGGAGCTGTCACGGCAGAGTGTGTAGAAGAGGCAAAGCAGCAGCAGTCCTATGCCCCGAGTGTCTGTCTGCCCCCCCCCCCCCCCACCCCCACCCAGATGAATGAGAGAGAACTTACTCCCTTCCCCAACCTTCGTCATATCCCTTCAAACACCCAAGTTGCTGACTTATTTGTACTGGGTTTGCTGTTGCGGCTTTGGGGCACCATTCTAAACAGTGACACCCCACTGGCTCCAGGACACGCTGTATTAACTGTGTGTGTTATTGTAGGATGCCTTCCAAATCCGATGGCCTGGGAGCGCGCACACACACACACACACACACACACACACACACACACACACACACAGAAAGAAAGAAAGAAAGAAAGAGAGAGAGAGAGAGAGAGAGAGAGAGAGAGAGATGCTTATTTTTCAAACACAAACAGACACGTTAGGCACTCATCTCGTTGCACTTACCCGAGTGATTTCTCCTGAGGATACGACAGACAGAGCGCTCCACTTTACACTCAGAATCCTGGGCCCCTGTAGCTAGTTACCTACCACGACTGTTACCAATTGGCCCCAAATGTAGAGAGAAGAGGTTTCTGGTTGCCAAGCAAAACACAACACTCTGTCGTTACTGGAAGTTCACTTGGCGCACATCGTGTACGCAGCACTCCGCTTGGATAAGATACTGTAGTGCCGCCGCAATTACACTATTTACAAGAACTTGCGCCTTTCCATCAAAGTTTTTGTCCTCTTTTTCTTCTTAAACTTTCCCGCCCGATGCGCATTGTAAACAAGTGAGGATTAGTAAGGGCTGCACTCACAGCTCTGAGCTTTCTGACTTTATAAACTGACAGCGAAACCCAGAGAGAGCAACGCTGAGCTGGGGCCAATAAAAAAAACTCAAACGAGCCATTTTGGTTTCAATAAGAAGGACTTGGGTAAAGAAACAGTGCAAAACATGTGTTTTGGCCAGTCTGACATGTGGGAAGTAGAAGAAATAAACAACGGCACTTTCTTGTCCTAACAACCATCTAGCGTAGCTAGTAAAAAAAAAAAGAGCTGTCCGTTTATTTGTTCATAATGGAGTGTCTATTGAGGTTTTACAAGAGTACTTGCTGATGGCCAGTTAATGCCATGATTTCTGAAGTGGATCCAAAACCAACAACATGCCTCAAGACACGTTTATTCATGATGAAAAAATGTGACCACAAAAATAACAAAATCAACAATAATAAAAAAGAAACACTACATTTGGCCTGTTAGCGTTGCTTGTCCAATGAATCTGATTTATAAATGGTTTGTAAAGCCTCTAAGGCTCTTAGAAGCTGAGAAGTGTAGTGTAGAATGGACTGCTTATGAGAGGGGATCGATTGGCCTCAAACCAAGGCATTGACAAATGGCACCTTAGGCCCCCATGAAATAGCCTTGCCATGGGGTCGGAAATGTGTGTGAGAGTGTGTGTGTGTGTGTGTGTGTGTGTGTGTGTCTCTTCCTCCTGTGTGTGTCAGTCATTGTCTGTAAGCAATAACACACTCGCCAGGAGCTTTTTGGAGCTGAAGCATCTCCATGCGTTTCCTCCCAGCATCTGGTCTTCTGAAGTGCCTCAGCACATGTGCATAGATTAGTCTCACCACAGGGTTGGAATTGCCCCTGCCTCCATGAATCCACAGCCCTCCACCGAGCACGACGGGGTCCCGTACCATTTACCCCCATTTACCCAGAAGATTTGCCATCAGTCTTCACGCGGACACCCAAAATG